>NC_064630.1:643890222-644190222 GCF_023864275.1 Schistocerca cancellata | reverse complement strand
TCATTTTACACTCAGAATGAGTCCCCCAGTATGCACAATGGACTTCTTCCCCTCCTTCCGGGGCCATATCCCTAAAGGGCCCCATTGCACACCTAATATTGGAGCTCCCAACCACCAGTAATCCCAGCCTCTGTAACAGGACACGCACATCAGGCTCAGGATCTTTAACAGCCACAGTTAGCACCTGAAACCTGTTTGTCAGATGAACTGGGGTGGCCTTTTGATAAGTTTCTCAGAAAGTCTTTTGCTGCCTGCCATACCTTGAAACGACCTCCCATTCAGCCATGGATGAGGGGTCAATCTCAACGCAGGCAGGCAGTAACCAGGGCGGCCACAATAGCAGACCATTAGGGGGATGTGGGATGTGCCTTGGATCCCCATGTATATACCTCCACAATGATGCCCATTAGCAGCAGCCTCAAACTGTGTGATCGAAGCCAGCACCACCTGGAGCTGTGAGCGAAGCATAACCAACTCAGCTCACATCCATACACAGCACTCACTGCCCATATCCATACTAAAGATGGTGGAAGTAAACACTGCACAGCTATTGAAACATGGGATTATGGCTAGTAAATACACAAGTGCAAGAAATTAAACTACAAAGCACACAGATAAACCAGACTAAGCCGCTTCAAGTTAGAAGCTTGTAAAACAGTTCACAAATGGGCCCTGTGCTGTTGCAGGGATGGAATCTATTGCCTAACTGACAAAGAGCTTCATTACTACTATTATTATTATTCTTACAGCCCTTTTCTGCAGTTTAAAAATTGTGTCCATATTTTGTGCCTCTGATAACCAGGTGAGAAACCCATAGCTAAGAATTGAGTGTACGTAAGAATAAGGAAGGACACCTATGTTTATTTGTCTGACAACTGTTTTACTAAAATTTTCTCATCAGCAGACACGTGAACTATGTACTTCTCCCACTCCACGAACAAAACTATGCTTCATTAAAAGGGGTCATATTTATTCATGTAATTCATTAGATCAGTTTATCTTTCATGACTGAATCAATTATCTTACTGAATACAGACAGTAGTGAAACTAGCCTGTAGTTTTAAATACTCTGCATTACATTTCCCTTATAAGGGCACGGCACAACTTGTGTGAGCTTTAGGTACTCAAGAAAAATACCTAAACTATTGTTCTCATTTATTATGTTTGTTAATGGGGTTCGTCTGTACATATTTTCAGAACAGAGCTGGAATATTATCTATGCTTGCCGTCTTCTTATTTTTTAATTTTTGTGGGAAACATCATTATGCCGGCTGAGTAATTCATTGTGAGCGCTACATGTGTTTTAAGAGTGTGTTGCAACTGCTCTGCAATACCTGAAAACACTCATTTGCAAATTTGGCCAATTCCTGAGGATTTTCTGTCATTCAACCCCACATTCTGATTTGTATATCATTATTATATCAAAATATAATGGTAAAGCCATCATATTTACTCTTGAGTTAAATGAAGCCATGGATAAAACCCACCTTTGTCATTTAAAGCTACGGTTTATAGATTTTGATGGAGTCAATGTTGACAAAAGTGTGATTTGTCGTATGAATTTTTCTCTGATCCTGTCAGGAAGAAATCAGTTGGCACAAGGAACATACAAATCATTAATAATGCATTTCAAAAAGGATTACAAGACTGTAGACTCACAGCTTTACTTTTATATCATTTGTAATAAACATACTTACTCATGTTTATTACATGTGGAATGCTCCACCATGAATTATAAACCAGTAATCACAGGCATGTGCTTGCCTTAATGTCACTTTAGTTGTTTCTTGACATTTCTATTGGGCATTATTCTTTTTCTACGGATATTGGTCTTGAATAACCAATATTTATTGGCCATATGGATCATTAAAGAGTTTTTGTAGAATATTTTGTAGTTTTCTCCTGTGAATCACTCGTTATCAGGACCTACAGTCCAGTAGCCGTTTAGTCTTATTGTCCATATTTCATCTAATTGAGTACGTTTATCCCAGAACTCAGGCTTTTCTAGCTACGCTCATAACACCTTTTGAAATCACTGGATGTTTGCTTTTGTAAATTGCACATTCAAATTAAACCAGTTCCATGGATTTAACAACCCTAATTCTTAAAAGCCGAACCAAATTACTTACCATATTCAATAAAACTAAAATAGAGATTCCTCTAGGAGTAGTATATGAGATTCTACAAAACTCACAGAGCTATACTGGGAACACCACATTCAATGTTATGAGGCACTCCCTCATCAAACACCTTCTGCATTCATAAACTGCCACTACACCCGATGAGTTACATGTTTTGATCAATTAGCAAGTATTAGTTGTTGGGCATTCTGTAATAGGTTACCTATCTTCCCAAACCCGGAGAACAGCATACGAAATTCGGAGACTTATCTCTTTAGTATGTCATCTTTAAATTAGCATATGGAACAGATTAACAAACTCAGGTACAGTAGAGTCCTGTTAATCTGAACTAATTGGGACCGGACCTTGTTCGGATTACCGATTTGTTTGGATTAGCCGTAATTGTGATGACGAGTTTCTACAATGAAGTATACCAAGCAGATAAGTAGGTACACCATGGTAACAAGTGGAAGCAAGTGTGGGAACAATGGCTCACTCTCACTCGCTGCCCTTGTTGTTGTGCATTGTTGAGACATTTGTAGTGTGAGGTCAGTGCACTGCCAGTTGGCTCGCAAAGTGCTTGGTTATGTTAGTTATCAATCACTGGCACGCGTAACAGTTATATTGTATTCATTCAGGTGTAGTGGTGTACATATTTTGATCATGAGTAAAGGGAAACATACAACATTAACTCTCAAAGAAAAACTGAATGCTTTGAAGCAGATAGACAATGGTGAGAATGTATCTGAACTGGCAACAGAATTGGGTGTTGGTAAAGCAACCATTTGTATTTGGAAGAAGAACTGAGTGAAGCTTGAACAGTCCTGTGCAACGTCTTTGGGATAAACACTTGAAATTCGGCAGACTTTGAAACAGTCCCAGTATGATAAAGTTGATGAAGGTCTTTTCCCTTGGTTTATGTAGGAAAAAGAAAGGGGAACTCCTTTGAGTGGTTCAGGAGAAGGCTTTTTACCTGAACAAGCTAATGAATGGTGATGAGCCTTTAGTGCGAGAATGGGTTGGTTGGACAGATTCAAAAAACGTCATGGAATCCGTCAGCTAACAATTACTGGAGAGAAGCTTTCTTCTGACCATGGTGCAGTGAAGGAATGCTTGGGTGAGTTTGAAAAAATGATAAGAAAGGGAAAGTATTCTCTCCAACAAATTTATAATGCTGATGAGACTGGCCTTAATTTTAGGGCATTGCCACCAAAAAGCCTGGCATCAGAAGCAGAAGACCATGCTCATGGTTTTAAAATGTGCAAAGATCGTGTGACTTTATTAGTGTGCAGCAACACTGCTGGTAATCACCAGTTGCCTTTAATGCTGATCGGCAGATCTGCTAGACCCAGAGCTTTTAAAAACTGCAACATGAAGTCCCTGCCCATATATTATCGCAACCAGAAAAAATCATGGATAGATGGTAAGCTGTTCAAAGAATGGTTTTACGGCCAGTTTGTTCCCTCTGCTCGATGGTTTTCTAAGAAAAATCATTTGTCTCTCCATGCAATCCTTTTGATTGTTAACATGCCATCTCATCCAAGCACTGAGGAATTATGTGACGGAGAAATTGTGGCGAAGTTTTTGCCGCCAAATGTTACTACAGCCGATGGACCAGGGCGTACTGCAAACATTAAAACTGATTTACAGAAAACAATTTTTAAGAATGCTGATCCAAGATGATAGCATTCCTTTAGTGGACAAAATAAAAAATACCAATGTGAAGGATGTTTATTGGGCCGCTGAGGCTTGGCAGAATATTTCCGAAAATACTCGGAGAAAACTGTGGGTAGCTCTTGAATTTCAGGACAACCTAGTTGAAAATGAAGAGGAAAATCTACTACAAATGATACAGACAATCCCTGGATGTGAAGAAGCTGGTGAAGGAGATGTAGATGAGTGGATGTGGCATATGTGGAGGACCTTACTGATGCTGATTTAGTTGCTGCTGTGACTCAAGACCAGGAAGAAGTGGACTGCTGTGACAAAAGTGACAATGAGCCTGCAAACGACAAAGGAGAGCTGGTGCCACACAGTGACGCAGCAGAAGCCCTTGACCTCGCGCTACGTTATTTGAAGCAACAGCCCACTGCGACACCTGCTGATTTGATGTTTGAGATGATGGCACAACTATGCGCATCATAGAACAGACTGTCTTCATTACGCCAAAAAACAATGACCGAGTTTTTGTCACCTAAAATGTAGGGATAAAATGTCCGCTGTATTTTAGTAAGTTTGACAGCTTTTCTTTCATTGTTATGCATTGTTTAAACCTAATGTTTTCTTGCAAATTTTTCTAATACATGTTTACTGTACTGTGTAAATTAAAATAGTGTGTATGTAGAGCAGTTTACCACACAGTTTTCCATACTTAGACTAAAATTTTTCATATTCAGATTAGCGGGACTCTGCTGTACATTTATCTACTTTGCTACTTTGGAGGAACCTCAAAACAGTACCAACTTCTATAATAAGTGTCAAGATACCTCTCTTTCCACAGAAGGATTATCTGTATACAAACATTTAATTATTCACAGTGATCATGTCCCCATTTATATATCCTCCTTTTTCTCTCAGGTATATGTCTTCCATTTCCTCTAGGTCCATCTATCCTTTCCCTCACACTATACTTACGTAAATACATATAGTTTAGGGTACAATAACCCTTTAACAGCATTAACAACTCTACCTTCTTCCATAACCTACTCCTATTGTAGATGGTATTCAAACCGTTTTTTAATGTCTTCTGTGCCATATTTACCTTTATCCTCTGTAGAAACTCACTAATGCAGCTCTGAATACCCTCAAACCAAACTGTGTTTCAACAAATGCCCTCCTACTATATGGTGCAACAATCACATAGGGATGTCAGCCCGTCATTCTTACATTTCATGGCTAACGGTAAATCTTCCTCCAGCAGACTGTTTGCTGGCTGAAGTTGATGAATTGCTACTGTTTGCCACATAATAATGTAAAACTATGTTAGCTGTAAATTGATGTTTCTTATGACACTTATCTTTTGATCATAGCTATGTTATAGAATCTTTAGAAACCTTTTTATTTTCTGCTCAAAGGCTCTACTAAGAAAACAGCCTTTGGATGTAGAATCCCTGTAATCTTGTATGGACTCTCATCACAATGGAAAAACTCAATAATTTCATTCTTTAATTGTAAATTGTGCTGAAAGACTTTCACAAGCACCATGTCATTAAGTTAACAATTAGGGTCTCTTGCTTTTAATGACACTCTTGCACTCGACATTGTGTGTGTCTATTTGAATTCCTTTCCATCTTTTCTTGTAATTCACTAGTTTGTACCTCTTCTATTTCAGGCTTAGAAAAACTTTTAACAATGGTTCTCCTATGAACTTTTTATTCCTAACTACTGTTGTGGAAAGTTCAGACATCAGGTGAAATAATTCATTAAGGGTAACTTGAAACTCTAGAACCATCTGCATCCAGGTCTCTTGGTATGTAGAACAATATGTATGCTATAAGGTTCCTGTCTCTTTCATATAACAATAAATAAATAATAATCAAGGCTTTGCCTCTTCATTTAAATAATCTAAACATAAATATCCTATTTATTACTAACACGCATTAGGTCAAAATTGCATGTACATCCCTTATACAGTCAATAATGACGTAAGTGCAAATTTCACTTTAATCTTATACCTTGCACTGAACCAGCAATTTAATTAGAAATGTACAATTTCTGCAGCAGCAGGCAAAACAAATGATTTCATGACTATTTTTCTAATATTTCAGAGCGACAAATTCATCTTAACGCTATTCTCCTCCTCCTCCTGCAATAAACAAATAATTACCAAGAAACATCTCGAATCAAGACACAGAAAATATGTGTGAAAGAACACTGGATTCTCATTTAACTGTAAGAGAGGATGGGGTGAATGTCCTTGAGGGGAAGGCGCACTTTGTAATTAACATTCAGGACCTCTTTCAATTGACAAGCACAGCTCATGCCAGGTACAAGATGACAAGAGAGTGGCTAAGGAAACAGGAAGAACAGGAAAAAAAGTTGCAAGGGAATACGAAAAGTAAGGTGAAAAAGAAAGATTAAATCATGAACATGAATCTTGAAAATGAAAGAAACGGAAAAGGAGAAAAGATTGATTGCTGACAGATAATCGCATGATGGAAACAAGTGCTTAAAAGAAATAACAGACAACGGACTTCGTGGGAATTACTGTGGGTCAAGCAATGTTGGCAAGCACTATGAAACTTAAGGAACAAGAAATGAAGAAAATTAAAAACAGAAAGTAGTTGATAGGTGAAAAAGCAGTGTTATAACATTTTTTCAAAGAAGCAAAAACAAAATGAGACTTAATGACCTAATTCTGTATGGAAAGCTAGATGATTTTCCACACTGTAATATTTTTGTATTACTCTGAAAATGGTACTGTGTAAGCTTTTACTAGTTTTAGGCATATCTGTACTAAACAGGAGTATGTTAGTACTATCACAATAAAGTGGAATGATTTTCCTGATTTATTATTATTATTATATGTAATTTTATAACAGTTTTATATACTGATTATGATTAAAACAATAAATAGGTGTGTGAGATGGCTGACTAAGGTAAAGGAGGAGACCAGATCAAAAAACGCTTTTCTAACAATAAATTTGAGTCAGTATTTAATCTGTTTTTTATTTTTTAATATCCAAATCAGTAAAAGTCAACTGCCGTAATCAAAATAGACATTAAGTCAGTAATTTTAGTCTCAAGTTTGGTTTCCATCCCTGCTTATTGTTTTATTTATTGATTTTTTTTTATTTTTTGCTTAAATAAACTTTTGAAGAAATTGCATTCACAGTTTTGAAAAGTAGTCACTTCAAAAGCAACAGTTATGAAAAATATACAACTTCAGATATTAGAAAGTACTCCTAAACACTTAAATTTCTCACTTCTTTACAAAAACACTAGGTTACTATAACTGGTACAAGAAGATATACAGAGGGGTACTACTTGCAGCAAAAGATCATTCAAAGACAAAATAATACATACTAAAAAAAAATAAAAGCAATTTAGTAATACAGACACAAATATAATATTAAAATTCTAAATTTGCTGATAATCCATTCGCTTTGTGATGGTTACATAACATATTCAGGTTGTTAAAATTTTCATGTCCCAGTGTACAATGCCATTTCCCCTTTGTTATTACTAATAAAGAAAGTACGTAGATGTCACGTCATGTCATAAATCAGACCAGTATTTAACTACAATTTGAAGCTGCATTCACTGTTTTAGCAAAACAGAGGGAAATGTGCTCCTCCAATATCATCCACCAACTACTTCTTAAAATATGAAGCTAAAGCATCAGATCTTGCCTTTTTCCTTGAAACAATTAATTCAAAAGGAACACTTCCAGGAAACACTGCATCGAAAGTTTGACGTCTTCACAAGCTGATTGAACAGCAAAGTTCCCTCTAATCATTTCAAACATCAGATTTACTCTGCGTTTGAAACAGCTTGTCTAGCAGAATAAAGCTAAATTGATGGTGTAGCTTTGGGAGATGAAATTATACCATCACTGCTACATCTAAATTGGGTGAAAGACAAATGTAACTGTGAAGAACTGTCTCACTTTAACTTCTTGTCTGAAATTATACCATCACTGCTATATCTACATTGGGTGAAAGACAAATGTAACTGTGAAGAACTGTCTCACTTTAAATTGTTGTCTGTGCTTCTAAGTAGAAGCATGCTCCTCTACAGCAGTTAAGCCCCGAGAAACTGAAAATTTTGGGCTTATCTTGAAGTTTATATTTAATGTCTTCATATTTTCAATAACTCCAATTGGATAACATTCCCAATACAGAGATCAAGAATCTGGTGGCCAGGTTGTTAAATTGTAATGCACAGCACTTTTAATGTCATTTTGTAATTTTTCAATCCATCTTGAAAAATACAGACTAAAACTGACCAGTCTGAAAAACAATGGCTTTTACTAAGTATTTTTCCATCCCTGCAAAGTGCAGAATTTAGAGAAGTTAGCATTTATAAGGGGGCAGTCAAATGAAAATGAGACAGATGGTAAAAATATAAATAAACTGCTTACTATTTCACAAATAATCAAAACCATTAATACTGCCCACGAGTTGTCCAGGTCGTTTCAACTATGCTGCATAAGTTTCACTAGGCAACCCTCACAAATCGTCCATACAGTCCCAATCTCTCCCTATACAATTTCTATATTCTTGGAGCCACAGAAGAAAGACATTCGTGGCCATCGCTTTACATCGGATGAAGAGGTGCACGCTTGGGTACAATCATGGTTCTGTAGGCAATCACAAACATTTTTCCATGAAGGCATTGACCATCTTGTCTCACAGTGGGATAAATGTATTAACAGTTGTGGAGATTAGTTTTCAAATACAAGGCACATTCAGAAAGTAAGTATACTAGATTTTTATTTTATTTTTTTTTCAGAAAAAGTGTATTTAAAAAGAATTACAGGATATTGTTAATACAACTGTTGACCATTTTCCTACATAATCACCATCCCATTCAGTGCAAGTGGCGAGCCATGTTACAAGCTTCTTTATATACTCCTCGAAAAACTCTCCCATGAGCTCCTTCCCCCACTTTAAAACCCCTTTCTGTAGTACTCATCATTTGCAAATTTAATTCCACTCATATGTACCTTCAGGGAGATGAAAAGAGGGTCTAAAGGTGCCAAAACAGGGAAACATTGGGGGTGGTTCAAAACATTCCAATCCACGAGTGCCTTGGTCTTTTTGTCTCAGGCGTGTAACGAGTCATCCACATTTAATCTCCAGTCACAATAGGGCTCAGAAAATCCTCACGTTCCGATTCAGGTCGCTCAATGAACTTGCAGGTGCTATTGACCTGATTTTTCCTGCGCTGCTCTATCAACTGTTTTGCCATCCATCTTGAGCACAGTTTCTGGTATCCCATGATTTCTGTGTGTATCTCATAGAAGAGAGTTCTCGAATAATGTGGAAACATCACAGAAATTTCACCCCGTGTTAACTGGCAGTCTTCACGAGCAGTTTCCTTGTACTTTTTGCATCAACTCATCAGTGAAAGTGGAAGGCCTTCCACTCCGCTGTTTGTCATGAACACTTGTCCTGCCTCTACTCAATTCCCTGCACCACTTAAACACACTCATTCTGCTCATACACCTTTGCCATAACTGTTTTGATTCGCAAAACGTTTTCGGTAGTGTAGGGAGCAGATCACAGCATGTGGTTCGCACGTAGTGGAATTTCTTACTGACATCATTCACGCAACTGGACACTATGTGAGTTTATATATTACCATGTTCCTGCAACCCTTATTCTGGGCATGGGATTCCCCCCCCCCCCCCCCACCACTCAGTGATGCCAACCATTGGGGAGGGGGTGGGGGAATAGCCTGTTAGTCAGAGTGCATACAATTTCTGAACACGCCTCATAATAAACTGTTTACTTACCTTCTTTCGATCTGTCTCATTTCATTTGACTACTGCTTATACATTGTTTTCAATACACACTTCATCCTAGCTTTTATTTGCTAATGTCCTTCAGAATGTATGTATTTTGTGCTCCAAGAGGCTTTTGTAGGCCTGTGGTTTTGAGTGTTTTACTAGGACTGTCTAACTTTTTAATCTGCCAATAATGATCAGAGACAATGATCTTTTACAAATACCTTATAATTTTTCCTGTTGATATCTGTAGGCACATGGTCTAAGACTGATGCTGAATGTTTTGATACTCTAGCAGCAGCGTTTGCCATTTGTGTCAAGCCAAACATGTTCAGAATACTTGGCTGAGTAAGCAGCAGCTCTGCCAACAGGAATTTTAACCACACAGCTGTGAACTAATTCAGTGGGAGATTTGAAAACTTATCATTTAATTTTACTTAAAAACAGACCTATGCTTTTACAATTGAACAGTCTTGTCCACAAACAATTCAACTGTTCAACAATGACTTGCTAGTCTGAAGAGAATCCAGATGGTGGTTGTAAGCCAGTCATTGAAATCTAACTTGTTTAATCAGCTGCAGTGTGTTCTGGCCATTGGGTGGTCAAATCTGCTCTTGGCCACAGTTTGGTGGTGGCTATTCACTCATGTGGACAACAGGTTGGTGTCATGCTCACATAAATTGCTGTGCTGAAAGGCCAGCAGAGCTGGTATGTATGTGTGTGTGTGTGTGTGTGTGTGTGTGTGTGTGTGTGAGAGAGAGAGAGAGAGAGAGAGAGAGAGAGAGAGAGAGAGAGAGAGAATGGGTATTCCACAGGAATGTGACCCATGTGGCAAGGATTTGGCAGTGAGTATGCGATAAGGATGGAGCACAAGATATTGCGTACATTGGATGATCAGCAGAATACCACTTTAGGAGAGGTAGGAAGGATTCTCGCAATGATATTCTTCATTTTATGACACGATGAGAAACAGTTAAACCATGGTGAAAAATATGATAATGGGTGATGAGGAGAGTGCCCCTTTGCATCTGGTTCATCAGTGTGATCGGGAGTATTATGGATGTCACAGAATACAATATGGGAAATCAGACTGTTGGCTACTGACTGTCTATGAAAACCTTAAGCAAGATATTCAGCATACATGGTAGGGGAATTCTTGGCATTGCAGATACACCGTAGAAGGATGGCCAGACTATATGGAAGTGATTTTTGTTTTGAATCCGAATGCAGGTGCTGTTCATGTGTAACAGGTTTGATATGGTGAGGGGTATGGATGAATCATCAGAGAGGTGGAGGTCCACATCCAGGAAGGTGGCACTTGAGTGAGGAAGTGTTGAGGGTGGATGTCTTGGCATTTTAAGTTCAGATCATCAAAATATCACTGAACCTGAACTAGGGGTTTTAGGTTACCTAGTAGGTTTCCTCTACATGACCCATTAACAGGTCAGCAGAGGATGGTGTCGTGCAGTTACTGTGATGGCTGTGCCATGGATTTATTTATGCCTTCCATTCAAACGAGTGTTAGTTATGGGTAAGGATGTAATTAGTTATACCTAAAAACAAAGATGATGTGACTTACCAAATGAAAGTGCTGGCAGGTCGACAGACACACAAACGAACACAAACATACACACAAAATTCAAGCTTTCGCAACAAACTGTTGCCTCATCAGGAAAGAGGGAAGGAGAGGGAAAGACGAAAGGATGTGGGTTTTAAGGGAGAGGGTAAGGAGTCATTCCAGTCCCGGGAGCGGAAAGACTTACCTTATGGGGAAAAAAGGACGGGTATACACTCGCACACACACACATATCCATCCACACATATACAGACATGTCTGCTTGTGTCTGTATATGTGTGGATGGATATGTGTGTGTGTGCGAGTGTATACCCGTCCTTTTTTCCCCATAAGGTAAGTCTTTCCGCTCCCGGGACTGGAATGACTCCTTACCCTCTCCCTTAAAACCCACATCCTTTCGTCTTTCCCTCTCCTTCCCTCTTTCCTGATGAGGCAACAGTTTGTTGCGAAAGCTTGAATTTTGTGTGTATGTTTGTGTTCGTTTGTGTGTCTGTCGACCTGCCAGCACTTTCATTTGGTAAGTCACATCATCTTTGTTTTTAGGTATATTTTTCCTTCATGGGATGTAATTAGTTAGATGTATAAAGAATGAGGTAGTGAGTTGGGAGTCAAAAGGACATTGGGAGAGAGTGTGTGTGAGCGGCAAAGTGATGGGCATAGTGTATGTTGGTGTAAAGACAGGGGACAGCAACAATGATGAGCAGAGATCTAGGTGGTAAGGGAGCCTAGGCTATGTGCAATTGGCTGGAGGTGTTGGTTAACATGAGTACATATTATTTCATTGGAGCAGAGTAATCAGCTAAAAAGGAGCATCCAGAGTCGGATTTTGAAAAGCATGTAGAAGGTGTGGGTGTGTGTGTAGAGGGGGGGGGGGGGAGGGGGGTGTCGAAGTGAGGAGGGAGATGGATACTGGGGACAGATTGTAGGATAGGTGTAAGGATTGGAATTGGGGTTGGAGGTTATGCTGTACTTACAGGATGGAGTCACTATGGCACTGCTTGTAGATGAAGGAGTCAAGACAGTTGGCAGATGACTTCTGCCAGGTAATCACTGCAGTTTATAATGAAAGTTGTGGAGCATTTGTCTGAAGTGAATTGTCACCTTTGTTCCTAAATTATTTATATTCATTTTGAAGGGTTTCCATTTTCTGTTGTTTGGTCAAATATATCCTTCAAGTAAATGACAGTACAGTCAAAGGATCATCTGCTCTGGTACTTCTGTCCATGTGTAATCTGAGCACAGAAAGAGGAAAAAAAGCAAGATAGTTCAGTGAGTTCATGTACATAAGCACAAACTCATTTCCATAAAGTGTTCTGCACTCATCACTAGAAGTCATATGAACACTTAACAGTGAAAACTATGTGAAGGCCACTGCATCACTTTCTTGTTGAATATACCATACTATTAAGTAATGTTTCACACCTCCACCTCTTTCAGTCCATTTAAAGGTAAGTTTTGAACAATTCAACAGTAAATGTTTCACAGGAAATGACAGCGAAGTAAGTTCAGCTGCATGGGTGAGATGAGCTTGCCTCTAATGAGGTTTTAGAAGTCCCTAATTACATATATGTTGGTTGTAATCTATAGTTTCTTAAAGCTGTGTAATTAAAGACATATTTGGATTAGCATCAACATTTAATTTACAAACACAAAATAAAACAGCAAACATCTTTCTCTGTTGACATAGCTTATATACACAACAGTAATTTCCCTTTGTCAGTATTGTTTAGAATGGTACTATGCAGAAAGTATATTGTTTAATACTATACTACATTTATATGAAGAAAGTATATTGTATAATGGTGTGCTACATTTACAACACACATTTCATTACAAGAAAAACAATTATGCCCTTATGGAAATTTTCTTTAGTATGTTTTTCTGTGGAAAAAAAAGATCAGTAACAAATTCCAGAAATAGATTATCCTATATCTTTGTACATTTTGACTATACTTTCTAATTTAGCAAAGGCCACAATAAAATCATCCTCTGTTACATTGTACTTCTTGTACTGGTGTAAATATGCTTTGTATGTATACATATTCCATGCCTTGTCAAGTACCTCATCAATTGGGACAAACATCAACATATTGTTAGATGCAAGGGTGGCAAACTTTTCAGTCCCCATTAATCTTTTATTGCTGTGACAGTGGACATACCTCATTGAGGCAGGAACCCACTTTTTGTACATTAGGGGATCACATAACATAGCTCTCTCTGTTCGTGATAATTCTGGCATTGGCCCTCTTGTAAAAAGCATATTTGATATGCATGGGGAAAATTTCATTTCTGAAAAGCGAGAACTATAATGACGCGATGGAGCTTTACATTCATAGTCACTCATGATATGCCCTCCAACAGAGCTCACACGAAATGATTGTAGCAGATGCTGTATTAAATTCTCCCAAAGGAAACTGCTTTCGTATGGTGCAGTTTCTTTCGAAGTATGAGGAGCACTCTTAAAAGTTACCAGCTTCATCCCTGGGTGAGGTGTCAACTGGGAAACAATATCTGGCAATGTGGAACATGCACCCCTCTCTACAGGCTGGAATACAGCCATCATTTTTAGTGATATAAGTGCATTTAAATCGTTAAAGTGGATATCTTTCGTTTTTATAAGATTTGAAACCATTTTATACAGATGATCATTTTGGAACAGTACATGCATATCACAAACGTCATACAATTTTGCACAGGCGAGTAAAGTGTTGTAATTCTGAGTAATTACGTCTCCGTTTTTGTAAGGCAGTACTAAAATATTAATAATATGTTTGTTGGGGTAATCATCCTTTAAGTTTTCTGCAATGCAACTGCCAACACCAGAACCAGTACCTCCCGCCGAGCTAGCCATAATTAGAAGGCTTGTCAGACTGTCGGCTTCCTCGATTTCCTTTCTCACACATTCCATTACCCTATCTTTCATTTTGGGTCCTCTTTCAACGTAGCCTAAAGCCCAATTATTTCCAGCGCCCCCGTCACTTGCCACAACATTTTCAGTACTGTAACGCCAATTACACCGATTCTTAACACCATTCTCTGAAACCTTATGAATTACTTTCTGTTCAGTATCAACCAGAACAGCCCTAGCTGTCCGAATATTGTGAAATGCACTGTTCCTGAACCATCTGTCACACTCCGCGTAGTCACTTCCAACTTTCACTCGTTCGTCCTCTGAAAGCATCGAATAGAACTCGTGTCCAATCTGATTCCCGCATTGGCCAAATTGAACGCTTACAACTGCCATCGTATACATCACAATTTGTCTCCATGAACTAAAATTTTGATTCT
Source organism: Schistocerca cancellata (assembly GCF_023864275.1). Taxonomy (NCBI): domain Eukaryota; kingdom Metazoa; phylum Arthropoda; class Insecta; order Orthoptera; family Acrididae; genus Schistocerca; species Schistocerca cancellata. The sequence continues at coordinate 644,175,788 of NC_064630.1, read as the reverse complement.
CATGTTTACGCACCAACTCAAACTGCTTCGCGCCTAGTTTAAAGTTACCAAAGTTAATCATGCTGAAAGAATGTTTACTTCTTCGCGATCGAACTGTCACATGTGGCTTGACTGAAAATGATTTGTGGCACATAAATTTCATGTGTCAAATAGTTTCCAACCAAGTTGCTGTCACATTAGTTTTTCATTGCAACATCTCATGAAATAAAAAGATCGATGAAAATGTTATATTATTTGTGGCATTTAAGGCGAAGAATGATATGAAACACACAGACAAAACACCGTAACCTCGCAGAGGGATGTTTTAATTAAAGCTGGGCCCACACCCTTTGATTTGTCGGTGCAAAACTCTGCATGCATTATACTTGCGGAAACAAATCGTAGCGCATGGGGCATGGTATAGGCTGTAAAGTTTCGCTCATATTAGATATGCACAAACCTGAAAGTTGGAGTCGCGGTTTTGAGCAAATCACATCTGTGCAGACAAATAACAGCGTGTGTGCTGTAAATCTCAACAAATCTGGGACGAAAAACGTTCTCGCCTTCCTATGGCTCCAAGCACTATGGGACTTAACATCTGAGGTCATCAGTCCCCTAGAACTTAAACCTAACTAACATCACACACATCCATGCCCGAGGCAGGATTCGAACCTGCGACCGTAGCAGTAGCGAGGTTCCGGACTGAAGCGCCTAGAACCGCTCTGTCACAGCGGTCGGCCAAAACGTTCTTGAATCATTTGTTTATTCAGTAAAGTGTTTCTGTTTTTTGTATGTACACTTAATGCTCAAATGGTTTAAATGCATCATTGCTCCAAAGAGTTCATTGCCGAGTTTACTAAAATATATAGGAGTCACACACGTTTCTGGAAAGTTCAGAGCAAGGAACGCAGTGATCCGCATAAGAAGACTGCTGCTTACAGTGTATCAATCGACAAACTGAGAGAAATTGACCTTGTGGCGAATAGCCAAAAGGCAATAAATAAATTCATTGCGGACTGACTGTTTATCACACGAGATTCTGTAAAGTAATGAACTCTGTTCGATCTGAAGCAGTTTAAATGTTTTCATGAAATCCTTTGACATAACAGCGAAATTATTCTGAACACCTGAAAAGCTATATAGCATGGGGCAGTGCAGTTGCTAGGATACTGGTCTCATGTTCAGGAGGATGGAGTTGGCTCTGCCCAGCCATCCTGATTAAGATATTTAGAAGTGATTAAAAGACCATATAAAATATACACTCAACATTCAACTTAAGCTTGATAATTACAAGTAAGTTACTTCTTATACACTACCCACCTCTTTGACTGGACTGTTTCACAAAACTTCAAAAATGTTTCTCTTTCTCTCTGACTTTATATGAACAAGACAGCAGAACTGAACATGGTTTATCAAATTACCAATTGTCACTACAGTAGGCCAAGAGTCCTACTTTCCTGACTGTCAGATTCTACCTTCATTCAATAGAACTGTAATTAGTCCCTTCAATTGGTGTTCAAAACGGCCGTTTTCGCAGCAAAACTGCACAGGTTTTTACTCTACGGTCCTATATGTTTTTTGGGGTGCTGAACTCGAATTTTAAGTTTGTTATCTTATAGGTGCCGGCCTCAAATTAAAAACACAAAAAACTCAAAATTCTAGCCTTTATTTGCTTTTGCGCTTATACTGCGAAAACCATATGTTTTTTTTAAGATGTATATTCCATACAAAATTAAAGTAGAGAAAAATTCCTACAGAATGCACTAGTCAGACTTCAACTTCTGACGAACGGTATCGGCGATAGAGCGCGCTGAAGTGAAGCGAATTTTTGGCTCTTCTGTCAAAATGTCAGAAATGCTCACTCCCACCCACTAAAACTTGAAAAATATACATCTCATCAACAAGATCACCTACATCACGCGGAGGCTCATTAAATTTCCTACAAGAGACGTCTGTAACATTCAATTTTCTCATAAGGGGAGGAAGCAAAGCGAAAATTACGAAAAATGCCTTCTGGACCCTACAGAGGATCCTTTCCACCTGCCTGTCTCTCATGGGCGTTAGACTTTCAGTGTATTACTCTTAAAAGAGGTTCTTTTGAATGAATTAATGGGAAATAAGTTTGATGAAAACATTAACAAATTATATTTATAACATATTAGGTAAATGACCCTGAATAGAAAGATAAATATGAAACCTGTATGTAGTAATGTAGATGTGTCATGAAATGTGCGACTATTAAGCTCAGGATTGGATTAGCACTTCGAGTAGGGTCTACATCTGGAAAAGGAAGACGGTATTTAGTGATATAATATGGACACAAAATATTTATAAGTTGTATAGTGAACCTAAAAAGTATAAAGAAATGATTGTGGCCATTAAGCCTCCACTCTGTTTCAAAGGATATTTGTCGCCAAACAACCAGACTAAGAAGAAAGCATTTCTTAAGCTATGAATTGGCTCCATATCCCCTAGCTTTGTTCGATGAGGGTGCAGTTGAAAAGGCATAAATTCTGCTTTGCTTTGTGCAAAACTTTTAAACCTCTTCCAGACACCACACTATTGGATAGCAGCACAGTATATGTGAGTGATGGGGGCTTCTTGTCGCACAGATTCGTATGGTCAAGTGGACATACTATCGAAAAAATTTGGGACTCATATATCCGTTATGTACGATTTAAATACAATCGAAGTGCCGCAATTATGTTTGATGGGTATCCAGAAGGATAGAAGACTACCATATCTTTGGAGTGCTTGAGTAAATTGACCAAAAGCAGTCCATGGACATAGAATTTAGCAGCACCATGTGACCAACTGTTTCACAACTAAATTTTCTATCGAATCCAACAAACAAGGGTATGGTGATCATGATGCTGATGACAGAATGTAATGAAAGCGGAATTACCTCCAACCATTCAGCTGATGAAGCAGACAGAATGATAGTGTGGACAGCAGAATCCCTGACTTTGGCTCACAAGAATGTCACAATTGTGGGGGAAGGTGTCGCCCCATTGGCATAATGATGGGTCTCCAAACTTCTCCCTCTCCAAATTAATGTTTCCTGAAGTTATAGAGAAGTACAGTGCCTTAGCTCCTCTAGCATCTGGGAAGTGCTGTGAAGAAGTGTGTTACCAAGCATACACTCTTCCTCCCTGCACTGAGTGGTTGTGACTCTTCATCATCATCATTCAACCAAGGCAAGGTTAAATTTCTCAAAGGCTACTCCAAAAATTTGGATCTTGAAACATACATTGTTAAATTTACAGTTCCTTCAGCCCATCCAAAGGAAACAATACCTGGTGATGAGAAATTTCTGACTGACATTTGTGCTGGTAACTGTCCAACTGAAACACTCAACAAACTGATGTCTGCAGGGCATCAGAAAACACAGCTGTCTCCCACTGATGCTGTAGCTCAATACCACACTTGCAGATTTTGCATCAGGTGTAACTGTGGATTGGAAACCACTTGGATCCAGATGAGTGTTGGCGGAGAGAGGAGGGGAGAAGAAAGTTGACAAAAAATGGCTTGGCTCTCATTATCATACTGAAACCCCAGCTCCCAAAGACTTTTTCAGCTTATGTCTTGTAAATACAAGCCAGAACGTCAAGGTCAGTATGGGAATAGGCGATGTCAAGCAATGTGAAGGGTCATGTTCCAACATTGATGACAGTTTTCATATATAGACGAAGATGGCCTGGATGAGTGAGTGCCTTGCAATACCACTTGTCTGAAGCAACTGAGGTGATGGGAGGAATTACTTCATGTAATACTTTACAGCATTATGCATATTTACAAACAAATTTTTTCTTATCATAACATTAATCATTAAATTACATTTTTTTCAGTTGAAGAACAGCGACAGCTTACTTGTGATTGCAGACCTTCCACAGCCCTTAACCCTTTGCCAGGACATCCATAGCTAAGACCCTTTATCTGGACCTTCTAGTGCCCAAGAAACATTACATGGACTACCAATAGCTAAATGAAGACGAGTAAACTAATTGCACACGTGACAACACTGTAGGTATTTTTTCATAGATCGATAGTCCATGATACAACTTACCAACTTTTGTATCCATATTCTATCACAAAACGCCTTCTTCTTTCTCGAGATGGAGAACCTACTCGAAGTGATAACCCAGACCTGGGCTCGACATTCACATATTTCATGACACATGTACATTACTACATACAGATTTCATATTTATCTTTCTGTTCAGTGTTATTTACCTAATATGTTATATGTATAAATTGTTAATGTTTTCATCAAACATGCTTACCGATCAATTCATTCACAAGAATCTCTGTTAAGGGTAATAGACCGAAAGTATAGCCCCCATGAGAGATAGATTGGTCGAAGGAATAACAGCCGAAAAACTACAGCCTGACTCCGATCAAGTGAGGTTTATACTTCGACACGGCTCAGACAATACAGAATACAAGAAAGCAGCAACCATACAGAATACTCCCTCTCAATCATGCACCAACTGTCCAAATAGATGTAAATCCCAAACCACCTCCATTTTTCCATTATCCCAACCAGAACTTAAATTCCTAAACCCAATGACACACATACAAGAAATGAATAAATACAGTCCCAAGTAATTAAAAAATTAAAACCACTGACCCTGACCTCAGAAACATCTCACACTCTCCGCCCTCTCTCCTCTCCATCCGAAATAACTGCATTAACCCCCACTGCAGTGATCAAGATGGGTGAACCCTGAGATCGTGGTAGAGGAGGCAGTGCAGTTAGGGCGCAGATGGCATTATTCGTAATTTTAGATTTTCTCCCTTCTCTCTTCACAGAAAACTGCATCTTACAGACGTCTCTCGTAGAAACTTCAATGTACTTCCACGTGGTGTAGGGTTTTTTGTTGTTAACATGTATATTTTTCGAATTGTAGTGGGTGAAAATGGGCGTTTTGACATTTTCCCAGAAGGACCAAAAAGTCGCTTCTTTTCAGCGCGCTCTAGGGCCGATACAGCTTTTCAGAAATTCGAACCTGACTAATGCGTTTCTCAGGAAATGTTCTATACCTTCCTTTTTGCATAGAATGGTCATCTTCGGAAACGCATTGTTTGCGAGATACATGCAAAAAATTAAAAAAGAGGCAACAATTTTGAGGCATTTTGCGTTTTTCTTTGTGAAGCGACCTGTTACAAGGTAGCAAACGTGAAATTCGGACTCAGGAGCCCAAAAAACATACAGGGCTGTTGAGAAGAAACTTCAGCAATTTTGTTACGGGAAAAAGCTCCATTTGACTCTGCTTAAATACGTTTTAGTTAATTCGTGAGAGCAATCACACGGCAAATACGTCACTTCACTGGTTATTCATCTACCGTCTGTCTTAACATGTAGTCGAACATCAGCTGCACTTCCCCCTGTCCTCGCGGATGCCTTGCCAATCCGCTAGCAACTAATGGGTACAACTTCCGTCCGCGAGGTGTCCACCTCGCCACAGCTGCGAAGTCCGCCAGTCTCCTTTGCAGAATGTGTCAGTAGCCACCGGTGCTGCACTGCTTGGCTCGGTGCGCCGTTCCTGGTTGGCCACAGTTATCTGCAGATGGTCACGCCACGCTCGTGCTTGCCGTTTTGTGACACATACTAGTTGAAGACAATCATGTACAAAATAACTGAGCACAATATTGACACTGATGTGCTCTACGGTTCTGTATTTGGAACGTCGCCGAGTAGTACATTTTGCCAGGGCACAGCACCTTCACTATTAAAGTAATCACGGTACTTATCCCGAATTTGTTGTGCCTGTCGATGTGGATGTCCGTTAGCAGTTTGCGGAAGGTTCTGTACGCCAGTAATTTCCTCTTGACGCCACGATCCAGGGAAAATACGATGGTTTTCATCCTCGAAGTCAATTAAACCTCGTGAGCTGTAGGCGGGATTCGTTTTCCGCAGCCAGTTGTGCAACGAGCAGCGGGCTAGTACTACTTTGTCCACCGACTGTATTTTTAATGATATTGGGTTTTCAAATTCTCTAAATTCGAAAGTGTTTTCTACAACTCTTCGAGCCCTTGAAACTCGATAGTTGTAGATTCTTTTCTGTCGAGACATGTTACGCCGACTGTAAAGGTTTCATCAGATAAGTCTTTAGCGGAAACGCATCATCCCCTACAATAACAAAATCGCTTGGCATTGCAAGGGAATTTTTCTCCAAAGCGTTATACAATGAGCTGTTTTGAAATATACCACCATCAGAATTTCTTCCTTTAGCTCCTACATCAACATACAGGAAACAATAATCGGAATCAGCTAAAGCTAGCAATATAATACTGAAACTATTTTTGTAATTGTAATAGTCAGATTCAGTAGCGGGAGGGGCACGAATGACAATGTGTTTTCCGTCCAGAGCTCCTGCACAGCCTGGAAAGTTCCGGCGTTCTCTAAACCCGTACTCTATATTTTTCCATTCGTCTGAAGTTGCCGGCGCCTGAAACAAAATTAATGTTTTGATTGCAGGTGTCACCAATAAACACAAATGAACAATCACAACTGGAGAAGCCACAATCCCTATCTGTAGATTTAACTGCTGTTGACGATCTCTACGAGACCACGCCAAGCACATCACAGATTCCAGCAGAAACTGAGACACTAAAACGGAAAGTGCCTTCAAATCCATCGCAGCCTTCATCATCAAAAATCGGCGAAAAAGTTCTGCAGGACTCCCAAATCGTTTTTCCGTTTTTTTTTTCATGTGCGATTGAGAAATTACAAGCTATTTCAAATCGTACTGCATTAATGAACCAAGAGGACTCCTACAACTACACTCCTGGAAATGGAAAAAAGAACACATTGACACCGGTGTGTCAGACCCACCATACTTGCTCCGGACACTGCGAGAGGACTGTACAAGCAATGATCACACGCACGGCACAGCGGACACACCAGGAACCGCGGTGTTGGCCGTCGAATGGCGCTAGCTGCGCAGCATTTGTGCACCGCCGCCGTCAGTGTCAGCCAGTTTGCCGTGGCATACGGAGCTCCATCGCAGTCTTTAACACTGGTAGCATGCCGCGACAGCGTGGACGTGAACCGTATGTGCAGTTGACGGACTTTGAGCGAGGGCGTACAGTGGGCATGCGGGAGGCCGGGTGGACGTACCGCCGAATTGCTCAACACGTGGGGCGTGAGGTCTCCACAGTACATCGATGTTGTCGCCAGTGGTCGGCGGAAGGTGCACGTGCCCGTCGACCTGGGACCGGACCGCAGCGACGCACGGATGCACGCCAAGACCGTAGGATCCTACGCAGTGCCGTAGGGGACCGCACCGCCACTTCCCAGCAAATTAGGGACACTGTTGCTCCTGGGGTATCGGCGAGGACCATTCGCAACCGTCTCCATGAAGCTGGGCTACGGTCCCGCACACCGTTAGGCCGTCTTCCGCTCACGCCCCAACATCGTGCAGCCCGCCTCCAGTGGTGTCGCGACAGGCGTGAATGGAGGGACGAATGGAAACGTGTCGTCTTCAGCGATGAGAGTCGCTTCTGCCTTGGTGCCAATGATGGTCGTATGCGTGTTTGGCGCCGTGCAGGTGAGCGCCACAATCAGGACTGCATACGACCGAGGCACACAGGGCCAACACCCGGCATCATGGTGTGGGGAGCGATCTCCTACACTGGCCGTACACCACTGGTGATCGTCGAGGGGACACTGAATAGTGCACGGTACATCCAAACCGTCATCGAACCCATCGTTCTATCATTCCTAGACCGACAAGGGAACTTGCTGTTCCAACAGGACAATGCACGTCCGCATGTATCCCGTGCCACCCAACGTGCTCTAGAAGGTGTAAGTCAACTACCCTGGCCAGCAAGATCTCCGGAACTGTCCCCCATTGAGCATGTTTGGGACTGGATGAAGCGTCGTCTCACGCGGTCTGCACGTCCAGCACGAACGCTGGTCCAACTGAGGCGCCAGGTGGAAATGGCATGGCAAGCCGTTCCACAGGACTACATCCAGCATCTCTACGATCGTCTCCATGGGAGAATAGCAGCCTGCATTGCTGCGAAAGGTGGATATACACTGTACTAGTGCCGACATTGTGCATGCTCTGTTGCCTGTGTCTATGTGCCTGTGGTTCTGTCAGTGTGATCATGTGATGTATCTGACCCCAGGAATGTGTCAATAAAGTTTCCCCTTCCTGGGACAATGAATTCACGGTGTTCTTATTTCAATTTCCAGGAGTGTATTTCGGAAAGTATGTTGCGTCAATGCTACGTAGTATTGGGCCTCCAATTGCCATGAGGCTTCAAGAGTCAATTACGTCACAAATAACAAATGCGATGTGCCCACCACCAACTCCCTCCAACCAATCGATACTACCAAGTGAGAGAGAATCAAATATGAGAGCTGATTTCTCAGATGACTATTTATTTACAAATTTATAGGTCGATCTTATTTTATTACTCAAACGATTACTTTCTTTCTATGCTGGTAACATTTTTAATGATCAATATTATTATGCTGATCAACCATTTTCGTATTATTGTTTCTTTCTATTCCTTAAGTACTTAGACCTAGAATACCCATACATTACTATGTTGAAAATTCAAATAAAATAATAAACGAAGAAGTTGTATACTATATGTTATTGTAATTACCTGTATGTATTCCATAAGTGCCTTCTGGACCGCTTCGCAGGTTTTAGGTGTAAATTTACTAACTGTGTTCTTTGGAACACGAAATAAATATTCCAGACTTTTAAAAGAGTCCCATGTGGCTAAGTAGCGTAAAGTTACTTGAAGTTTAATTTTTGCTTTTACTGCTTGTCTCATATTAGTATCTGATTTTGAAATCAGAGGTGAAACGCGTTCCAAAAGGTAGTCAAACTGCGCCTGAGACATTCGTAATAAGTTTTCGAAATCTTCAGGGTAATGGTTTCTTAGTTCCATGTCAACCAAATTACGTGCCTTCGATGTTCTTTGAAGTATCCAGTTCCTGACCCACCATCGTCTTTTCTTCCGTTTTTCTTGAGGTTCCACCAACAGATTCATTCTCTGTGCCAAAACAGTAGCAAAAATCAAACTCACCACAGCACAACTCTCGATAAGGAGCTCGTTCATGGCCGGCTTCGCGCGATCAACTGAATCGTGCTTTCGTTGACACTCCACCCCGTGTGAACTGTCCACGCCCCACGACTGATGGTTTCACTCCTGTCATGGCACGAAATCAAGCACGAAAGCGTGGCACACATTCGTGCCATGCCCCGTGGGAACCCAGCTATGTCCGCAACTCTTCTCTCCAACTCAGTTCCTTCTGCTCTCCCTCTACAACACCTCATATCGGTTATACAGACAAGCTGCTTAGCCTGTGTCTCTGAAAAACAGCCGAAAAACTGCAGCCTGAACCCGATCTAGTGCGGTTGGTACTTTGACACAGCTCAGACAACACAGAATACAAGAACGCAATACCTATTCAGAAAACTCCCTCTCAACCATGCTCTAACATCCCAAGTGGACATAAATCCCAAACCACCTCCACTTTCCTGTTATCCTAATCAGAAAATAAATTCCTAAACCCAAAGACACACACACAAGAAATGAGTGAATACAGTCCCAAATAATAAAAAAATCGGAACCACCGACCCTGACCCTGACCCCTAAAAAACTCTAGGTATCCATGCCACATTCGCCACCCTCTCTCTTCCCTATCCAAAACAACTGCTGTGATCGAGGTGGATGAATCCTGAGATCGTGGTAGAGGAGGTTATGCAGGAAATAAATTCCAATCCTGATGCAGAAATCCGCACTGCAGTCTGCATCCACAATAACCACAGCCCATGCCTACCTAGTCCAACTATTCCCCAAATCAGCAGCCACCATTAACTATCTTATCCGTAATGGAGCTTTCACGTGCCTATAGAGGCACACAGCTGAACAATCTAACTCACAACTCCAAGCCATCAGACACCTACACTACAGAGAATACAATGATCACAACACCAATGAATGTAAAACGCCCTTCACTTGCCCATACTGTAAATCCAAGGAACTTTGCAAATACTACTCCAACCTCAAATCTCCTCTCACCTGTAATACATTGCAATGAGCTCTACCCACATATTATCATAAATGTACAGTCTAACTTCCTCCCAAAAAACTCATTTCGTTCCCATCTGAACTGCTGAGAATCACATCCATCCCTCTGCCACACTCCGAAAGTTGAAGACACAATCCGATTTTGAACTATAGTCCATCAAAGTATACATGCCTTTGAATGTCCCCACACTCTCCAACAAATCTCCTTAACTGCCCAATTCGTCTCCATCCCAATGTCACAGCTATCTACTCCCACAACCAAACTCACAGTTTAAATATCTCTACATCTCTGTTCTGCCGTCTCTAACTCGATAAACGCTCTGTGAGGCATTTAATTGTGAACTGCAGAGCAGTAATGTTGATGTAAATGTAATAATTTTCTGACAGCAGTGTAACGCCCTCTTCTCCAACATCTGTTCCCTAGACAACAATACCTTACTCTCCAAAAGCTTCACTCAACATAATGTTAACATTTCATTTAATCTAAATGAAACATTTATTCAAACCCACCACATCATCCATTTGTTACCCAATAACTTTAATGGAACTTACAATCTCCATCCACTAGCCCTGTACCCTGTCCAGCCACAACCACCATTCAGTCATCGTGCTAAATGCCTAATCCTTGCCATCTGCTTTACCATCCTAACAATCACCTGTGCCATTATTTATTATCCACCCCAATCATTCTATCCCACACAACTTCCTCCTCTTCATATTCCAGTCCTACTACTCCTATAGCATTGTCCCAGACATACATATATGTAGCCATTCCCAAGTTGAACATATGTGGTGGTGTCAGTTTTTTGCGTCCCTTTCTGGTGATGTAGTCCCTCTTCTGCACAACACCTACACTCACAACAATTGCATTCCTAATGTCATAGTAGTATCCAACTGCCTCATTGAATGCATGCATGCAGAGGTCCTAGATCGGATTGTAAGCGACCCTGTAAATTATAATCTATGTCACACAACAACAGATCCAACTACGCAATGCCTCACCCAAACTATGCTAAGACTACAACCATTCTGTTGGAATGCCTAGTGGAAGTATACCGTCACCCAGTTTGGAAACCACTCTGTCACTTCCAAAAATCCAGACACCACTGCTTCCTCCCTACAATAAACTTTGACTGAAGCTGCTGCTGTCCATGCACCCATTAGCTCCATCCACCCCAAACCGCCTCCTCCACCTCTACAAGCTCTTGAACTACTTAGAGAGTCCCATGGACTCTATCATTCTTTCCTCCACATTCACGATCAACACACGCCAACATACCAGTTACAAACTCTTGTCTGTAATTTAATGGATGAACATACACAAAATTCATTAGAGCTAAGTACACAGCTTTCCAATGATCTGCTGGCCACACTTCTGCTGCGCAAAACCCACTCCTTCACAACGATCAGTTCCTGAAAAAAGTAAACCTTTTCACCTTATACACATTCACCATACCTGATCGTCCTAACTTTCACCATTCCATGGCTCCATCTGTCCACAGCCACAAAGATACACTCATTGCTCTTCCCTCTGCCAACTTTCAGTTCTTACACCCCACACCATGAAAGGATTTAAGTAGACCAATCACCATACGCAATATAAAAATCCCTATTACCATCTCTTACCATCACCTTAAAGAATGCCCTTCTTCCTTCCTAGCAAACGTCTATAAGGCCATCCTTTATACGCTGGTTTTTATTCTGAACCATGAAAGACCTCAAAACCTATCCTCTTTCCTAAGCACAACAAACCTGCTAGTGAAACCTCTTTCTGTCAACCCATTAGTAAGGTCGTTGATTCCATCCTCTCCAAACACACCCACAAACACCCTGAACAACGCTTTCCTCTCCTTATTAACCAGAGTGTCTTCAGCCCTAATATGTTTGGTGGTAATCATCTCCTCCAGCTCGTTCCCCTCCTGTACCAACAGCACAACAATTGTCGTCCCTCCCTGTTCCTTTCTCTAGGCATTACAAAAACCTGTCCTCCTATTCAGACTCCACTGTTACGCAGTTCCGATCAGTTACATCAGCGTAATTGCATTCTTTCTTAGTAGTCTTTCACTGTACATAACACCCACTTCCAAATTTTCTTTCTGACTGCAGTTTGTCCCATGAATCCATCCTCTCATCGCTCTTCTACATTCTATGCACAAGTGACTTTTCAAAACGACCCATTCCTGTGTACCTCTTTCTTGCAGTCAATGCCACTCTCCATTCACCCTGATGATCTCCCCAATTTCATCTTGACAACTTTCTTACTGCTCTGATGAGTGATCCCCTTCCATCAATACTGCAAAAACCCAAGCAATAATAAGTCATACAAAAAACCATCTGATTATTTCATCCTACAAATCTTTACCTATTAATCCACAATAGTCTCGTATACCTCACTGGAACATTAAAATATGTTGAGCTAACACTTAATCTAAAACATAGAACCCTCACCTATAAACCATCCAAAAGATGGACCATAATAGACTAAAACTGCAAGAACTACTAAGCTGCTGAACATTGGGATTAAATCCTACACATAAAACTATCGTCTGCCCCTAACTTACTTATGTCAATGTAACATGGACATCTGCTCTTCCGAAGTCATAACATCATGTCAAAATCCTGGAACGTCATGCGCTCCACTCCAGTGTATCCGATCACCTTCTTCTACCTGTACCATGTGCCAGCTCATGAATTTTCCGTACCTCCTTAAACATGTAGATCATCTTCGCCTCTCCCACATCTCCAATAAACTTGAATCCCAACCCTGGCCTGCTGCCTGGCCTCTATCAACATATCTCACCTTCCCTTCACTTCCAAATCCTTGAAGTCTTTTCCCAGCATAATTTCAATCGCCTTCCCCTCTCAAACCATGAATGCCTCTCTGAAATCTATCCTCCCTTCTAATTATAATCTAATCTACCTGTTCCACTGTATCCTAAATTAAGGCTCCAATACACCTTTTCTTGATCAGCAGGCATCCCATTCATCTCCTAACACCCACATCTCACTTGTTTACTCATACTTCCTCTCCACATAAGCATATTATAATCCTTTCCCATGTAATATCACCTCAATACCTCCAACATCTGAACTTTTACTAAAAGTTAGCCGAAGATCCCATCATATAACGTTCATAATAAAGGAAATGTATATCATGTCATCATATTCCGTCACGAACAACACGACTTATTTTAACTTCTAAAATGTTTTTTATTAAAATTGCAAATTTTTTTGCCTTGGAATAGCTGAAGAGTGGCAGTTTGGCCACTGCCAGTCCACCCCTAGTTAGGGGAATATAAATAACAGAAAATGACAAATTTAAAAAATGTAGCTGCCTTTGTTATTCAGTTAGACTGAACAGAGGAGGCTCAGCAGTAAACTGAAATTTGTGTCATGTGGAGGCATGAGACATGCAGCGAATTATTACACGGACTGGTACCTACTTCGTAATGAAACTTTCATGTGTAGTAAATATGTAGACTAACTTAAGTGATCGGACTTAAGTGATCGGGTAGATAAAGTGTACTGAAAATATGTCGCTACTATCAAATCTTTCTGAATGGAATGTGCGTGCTGACTTGTGATGAATATACTGTTTAAAATATAGTATACCAGCTGATCATCGTTATAATACATGTATTCATAAACGGGAAAGAGTGTCTGGCTAACTTAGGCAGTGTGGCATTTATCATTTCAGTCTTGTCATTAATCCAAATTACAGCAACATGAAAGACATTAGGAGAGCAAATACTGAGGCCCAGAAAACACTGGTTAATCACGTTACAAGTGGTGCCATCTGGACATAGTGGTCATCGCAACTGCACAGGCTACTCTAGCACGCCTCCCGTCAGACTCAGGTTCTCAAATTATACACACACCACTGATGTGGTGCCCTTGCCAATTATCCTTATTACGCACATCATTTCACCAATCCCCATAAGATGTAGTGCGTGATGTGCATCTGCACTGAAGGGATCACAGTCCATCCATGGCTTAATTATATATGTGGTGTCTGTTCTTTTGGACATGTCCGTAAGAACAGACACCTCTCTTGATCTCGCAGCCACTATGAATCAAGACATAAAGTAACTGAAGGCATTGCCTGCCAGTGGGCATTCATTTAAATCAACGGTGAAAGCTGAGAATTGGTGCTTGGCAGGGATTCGAACCCGAGTCTCCTGCTTACTAGGCAGAACGCCTTCTCTAACTAAAATGGATTCACTGGATATGTTGTAAAGACCAACATAACCGGAAAAAAATACTTTCGGGGATACCACTTCCTGCAGGGGAGCAATGTCCTTGCTTGACTCATATAGAAACTGTTTCAGAGCATCTGTTTTTACGTCCTAATGTACCCAGTGAACGTTTAATGTGGTAATCGTATATGATTGTAATGAAACTTCTTGGCAGATTAAAACTGTGTGTGCCGGCCGGAGTGGCTGTGCGGTTCTGGGCGCTACAGTCTGGAGCCGAGCGACCGCTACGGTCGCAGGTTCGAATCCTGCCTCGGGCATGGATGTGTGTGATGTCCTTAGGTTAGTTAGGTTTAATTAGTTCTAAGTTCTAGGCGACTAATGACCTCAGAAGTTGAGTCGCATAGTGCTCAGAGCCATTTGAACCATTTTTTTAAAACTGTGTGCCGGATCGAGACTCGAACTCGGGACCTTTGCCTTTCGCGGGTAAGTGTTCTACCATCTGAGCTGCCCAAGCACGACTCACGCCACGATCTCACAGCTTTACTTCTGCCAGTACCTTGTCTCCTACCTTCCAAACTTTACAGAAGCTCACCTGCGAACCTTGCAGAACTAGCACTCCTGAAGGAAATGATGCTCTGTAAAGTTTGGAAGGCAGGAGACGAGGTACGGGCAGAAGTAAAGCTGTGAGGACGGGGCGTGAGTCGTGCTTGGGTAGCTCAGATAGCCGGCACGGTAGCTCAGCGTGTTCGGTCAGAGGGTTTAGCTACCCACTGTAATAAAAAAACTGAGTGAGTGGATCAATGAACAACCTGAACGGGTGTCATGAGACGTCCGCCCCGACCATATACAACGAACAAAACAGAACATAAAATGAGATCAAACAAAGAATTAAAAAAGAAAAAAAAGAGATGGTAGAGCACATGCCCGCGAAAGGCAAAGGTCCCGAGTTCGAGTCTCAGTCCGTCACACAGTTTTAATCCGCCAGGAAGTTTCATATCAGCGCACACACCACTGCAGAGTGAAATTCTCATTATGATTGTAATATTGGAAAGTGAAGTTTTTTTCAGAATCCGTCATTTCGTGCAGCTCCATGCCGTATCCTTCCTAAGAATCTGACGGGAGAATTGCGTCCCGATTTGCATTTGAAAATTTCTTTTTGTTCCTCTCACGGATTGCGTTGCCACTGGCCTTCATCGAACGTCTGATCTGCCCACTCTCTGAACAAGTTTACATGGAGGGCGGAGTCAGTGAACCTGAGGGGCTGTCGTGTGCCAGCATATCATCCACCGAGCGCAGCACATTCACAGTGTGCAAACGTTCTTCCGATATCCGGCACTTCTGCGTTCACGGTCGTTTGCTGCTTGTTTGTTATTGCTGTTCGTTGTGGGACAGAGACGGTGACATCACCGGTTGCGGATAACCACTCGCTACCTCGTCTTGTTTACTTTCAGTTGCAGCCGTTGGGGTGTCTGTTCGCACTGACTGACATGCCCGTATTGCAGTGCGGGATTTTGGCGTCAACTGGGCCCGCTCTTTGTCAGCTGTTGGCGGGTCCTGGACCGTAGAGTGGGGCTGTGACGTAATCTCGACCTGCTCGGCTGCTGGTGGCCCACTCGATTCGCTAACTGGTATATATTGAGTTTGAATCTATGCTTACAATATTGTCTGGACTTACACACTGCCGGAAAAAATTTTCCCTTCTTATAGACATTTTCAATCCACTCAAGATTTATTTTTGCAACGGTGCATATGGAGTACATGAAATGATTTCTTTGGCAGATCAATAGTACCAGCGGATCTGTGTTACCAGTTGTGGACCCATGCTGAAACACCCATATTACTTCGTGGTGTAGCCTCCACAGGCGACAATTCAGGCGCTGATCATGGCTCCGGTCGGCCATACAGATGGTGAATACTGTCCTGGGATACGTTATGCCACGCCTGCTCGGCCTTCTCACGCAGTTCTGTAAGAGTTGTTGGCTGATGAGTCGCACGAGTCACTTCGCGTCCCATCATATCCCACAAGTGCTCGATTGGAGACAAGTCGAGAAATCATGCTGGCCAGGGAAGTAGCTGCACGTCTTGTAGAGCACGTTGAGTTTCATGGGCACTGTGTGCGTGAATGTTATCCTGCTGGAACAACACGTAACGCATCACTTGCCTGTTGCACAAGAAAGGCAAAATTCGGCACTTACCGAGCGCTGGTTGGCGTCTCCTCCAGAAAAACCATATGTGAATGAAGAGTTGTAGCTTATCGCACCCGAGATCGTAAGGCCTGGGTGGGGCCAGTGTGTCTTGGACGAATGCGCTCTACGAGACAGCACTCGCCAGATCATCATATTTTTTAAAAAAAGAATGGGATAGTAATGATGATGGAAATAGGATCACATTTGAGGAAGTGGAAAAAATAGTCAATAGATTGCAATGAAATAAAGCGGCTGGGGTGGATGAAATTAAGTCGGAACTCATCAAATACAGTGGAATGTCAGGTCTTAAATGGCTACACAGGATAATTGAAATGGCCTGGGAGTCGGGACAGGTTCCATCAAACTGGACAAAAGCAGTAATCACACCAATCTTTAAACATGGAAACAGAAAAGATTGTAACAACTACAGAGGTATCTCTTTAATCAGCGTTGTAGGTAAAATCTTCTCAGGTATTGTTGAAAGGAAAGTGCGAGTATTAGTTGAGGACCAATTGGATGAAAATCAGTGTGGGTTTAGGCCTCTTAGAGGTTGTCAGGACCAGATCTTTAGCTTACGGCAAATAATGGAGAAGTGTTATGAGTGGAACAGGGAATTGGATCTGTGCTTTATACATCTAGAAAAGGCATACGACCGGGTTCCTAGGAGGAAGTTATTGTCTGTTCTACAAGATTATGGAATAGGAGGCAAACTTTTGCAAGCAATTAAAGGTCTTTACATGGATAGTCAGGCAGCAGTTAGAGTTGACAGTAAATTGAGTTCATGGTTCAGAGTAGTTTCAGGGGTAAGACAAGGCTGTAACCTGTCTCCACTGTTGTTCATGTTATTTATGGATCATATGTTGAAAACAATAGACTGGCTGGGTGAGATTAAGATATGTGAACACAAAATAAGCAGTCTTGCATATGCGGATGACTTAGTTGTGATGGCAGATTCGATTGAGAGTTTGCAAAGTAATATTTCAGAGCTAGATCAGAAATGTAAGGACTATGGTATGAAGATTAGCATCTCCAAAACGAAAGTAAGGTCAGTGGGAAAGAAATATAAACGGATTGAGTGCCAAATAGGAGGAACAAAGTTAGAACAGGTGGACGGTTTCAAGTACTTAGGATGCATATTCTCACAGGATGGCAACATAGTGAAAGAACTGGAAGCGAGGTGTAGCAAAGCTAATGCATAGAGCGCTCAGCTACGATCTACTCTCTTCTGCAAGAAGGAAGTCAGTACCAAGACTAAGTTATCTGTGCACCGTTCAATCTTTCGACCAACTTTGTTGTATGGGAGCGAAAGCTGGGTGGATTCAGGTTACCTTATCAACAAGGTTGACGTTACGGATATGAAAGTAGCTAGGATGATTGTAGGTACTAGTAGATGGGAACAATGGCAGGAGGGTGTCCACAATGAGGAAATCAAAGAAAAACTGGGAATGAACTCTATAGATGTAGCTGTCAGGGCGAACAGGCTTAGATGGTGGGGTCATATTACACGCATGGGAGAAGCAAGGTTACCCAAGAGACTCATGGATTCAGCAGTAGAGGGTAGGAGGAGTCGGGGCAGACCGAGGTGAAGGTACCTGGATTCGGTTAAGAATGATTTTGAAGTAATAGGTTTAACATCAGAAGAGGCACCAATGTTAGCACTGAATAGGGGATCATGGAGGAACTGTATAAGGGGGGCTATGCTCCAGACTGAACGCTGAAAGGCATAATCAATCTTAAATGATGATGATGATGATTAAAAAAAAGGGCGGGGCTCTTTCACGCCTACACCGACATGGTGACCATCTCCAAAGATCTACTGCCACCTCCATAATTGTTAGGTACTAAACGAGGACTTGATGGGATGTGGGGCTGTGATGTTATCCGTGGTAGGACTATCCACTAATAGGGTCGCATCGAGGAGAGAGTGGGCGAAAAGCGGAAGAAGGGTAGTGGTTTCAAGGCCAGAAGGGAAAAGTGCCAAGGCGAGAACCAAGGGGAAAAAACCCTCTGTGATAGTGTGGTCGTGTAGTAAGATCAGTAGCGGTTTTCTTGCTTTCCGCGATAGATCATGCTTCCGGGTACGGTGCAGTAGTCGGTACCGTTCATAGCTTAGATTGTCATAAAGAGTGTCAGTCCTATCGAGGAGGGGTATTGCTGGGCTGAGAACCTGTGAGTCTCTTGAGCCGGCTGCAGTGTCCGTACCTGTAACAAGCCAAGGACGTTATATGAGCGGTCGATTTGTCATAAATCTATCGTATTGTGTAAGGGTTTTGGTTGGGTTTGTTTGCGTTTTAGTATGAAGTACGGCTTCCCTGCGTTGCTAGTCGGTTGGCTGGTTTACAGCTGGCAATGCCTGTCAGCTTTGCCGTCCTGCAAGCGTTCACCAGTATATGCTATGTCTGTGTGTTGGTGCTAGCAATAGATAATTGTCCCTAATTAGTAGTGTTGTTGGACAGTTATGTTTCCACGTATGGTTGTGATAGTAGTTTCTCAGGTTAAGGATGAAAAGATTGTTCGAATGTCTCGTTTTCCTGTACAGTCTTGTGGCGAGGTTTTTTTAATATCTCCATGAGAGTCTCTAGGTGGTATTCTCTGTGAAGGTCCGCGTTGCGTGTGTACGTGGAGCTTTCTTGATATGTAGCACTTTGTTCTGTGGCATCTGCAGGTGGCACAGACGTGTTGGAGCTCCGTATCCCCAGGGGGTTGTTTGGGAGAGGGGTTGGTGTTGTCTGGGAGAGGAGACGAGACTGTGAGGTCATCGGTCTCATCGGATTAGGGAAGGATGGGGAAGGAAGTCGGCTGTGACCTTTCAAAGGAACCATCCCGGCATTTGCCTTGCGGGAGTTAGGGAAATCACGGAAAAACTAAATCAGCCTAAATCAGGATGGCCGGATTGAACCGTCCTCCCGAATGCGAGTCCAGTGTGCTAGCCAATGCGCCACCTCACTCGAACGTATCCCCATACTGGAAGCTGCATACGTCATCAGTAGTCTAAGTAGTGTTGTGTTCATGGACCTCGACACCCTCCTACTCAATGTGCTTTGTGTGTTGAACATAGGGTAAAGCTGTTTGACCCTCGTGTTAGCTCGGCTGGTCACGTATTCAGTGTGGTCCCCCCATGTAAGTTTCTGGTCTAGCCAGACACCGATGTATCTGACTTTCTTACAGAAACGTATTGGACACATCTGTAATAGTATTTGTCTGCAGTTTTGGTGCTTGTGCAGATGTTTCAGTTTGCGTGCGAACAGAACAGCCTCGCTCTTATCGACATTTACTTTAACACGCTATCGTTCCAGTCAAGACTCGGCAGTTCTGAGTGCTGTCTGCAATTGTGAGTTAATCTTTCAGTCTTGCGCTATGATGGCTGTGTCATCCGCATCGTGTTTTGTGTATCTGGAAAGTCATTGATGTAGAGTTTAAACAAGAGGAGCCCTAGGATACTGCCTTGGGAGCTCCCACTCGTATACTGTGTTGTGTTGATTGTTTTTGTGAACGTCAGTGCAGAAGCATCTGTTGGTGAGGTAAGAGTGTATGAGACGTATGAGTCTGTCGGGGAAACCAGCATCGCTGAGTTTGCGAATGAGACCGTTGTGCCATAGACGATCGAAGGCCTTTTCGATGTCCAGGAACACTGCTGCTGTAGCTTTGTTGGTGTTGTAGCCATCTGTGATATGTTCCTCTACATGGGGGAGTTGTATTGTGGAATGTTTCCTGAATCTGAATTGCTCTGGCCTCAGGATGTTATTGTTGATGCAGTTCCTATTGAGGTGTTCGAGAATTAGGCCTACCTTCTTAACAACCTTGACGAGAGAGCACAGCAGACTAATGGGTCAGTTATTTTGTGGGAGAGAGTGGTCTTTCCCTGGCTTCGTGAACATCAGGACCTTGCCGCCTTCCCATGGTCAGGGAGGTGTTGGTGCTGTGAGATGGTATTCGTAATGTGTGTTAGGTACTCTATAGCTTTATCCGAGAACTCCTGGGGGAGACAGTTTTGAGTCCCATTGGGATCAAGAGCCTGTAGTATGCCTGATGACCCATGTAATTTTATGTGTGCTAGTGCATCTTATTACATAGCTTGTGGGGTAGGTAACAAGTCGTGGGTCCTCCTGGTCCATTTCGAGAGTGAAAGCTGGGTCTGAAGTAACTGGGTTCGATGTGAATGACGCTGCTAGGTCCTGGCCATCAGTTCATCCTTCTCCTCTGCAGTGTATGCTGGTCCGTCACGTCCCTGTAGAACTGATGTGTAGTGTTTCTCCTTGGTAAAGTAATGATCTAGCTTTCACACACCAGACTGCATAGCATCTAGCCCTGCGAGTATGCTGTCCGCCTGTCTGGTTTCACATGTTTGTATTTTTCCCTGGATGGTACCCTGGAGCCTGTTAATTTGCTGTTAGTATAGCGGGCGCCTGGTGCGCTGCCAGTATCTCCTGCGACGTTTCCTCATTGACATCAGGCCCCGCATTTCCGTGGGCAGGGCCGTTGTGGCGTGAGTACTGGAATGGCGTCGGATATTGCGCCCTGAACCGTAATGGTGAGGGCTTAGACAGCTTCTTCAGTTTGTGCAGTTTGCATAATCTCCTGCCTCTGGGATACTAGGATCAAGCGTTTCCTTGGACAGTGCCCAATTCGCGCGATTGTAGTTAGTATCCTGCGTGGTTCATGGTACTGCAATGTCTCTTCTGTGTGGAGTATTACTGGGGTTTATTTGAGGCCAGAGCGTTGAGTGTGAGTGTGATTCCCTTGATGAGGGCCATGTCTATCACGTCTGGTCTGTGTTCCCTGCGGTAGGGTACTAGAGATGGGGGATCCGCTCTTGAACTAATTCATAGAGTTCAATCTTTCAAAGGAGTGAACAATCAGTGATTCAGAAAAAAAGAACGGTAGCTCAAAACGTTTCCCACGGCAGAGAGAGAGAGAGAGAGAGAGAGAGAGAGAGAAAGAGAGAAAGAGAGAGACGGAGCATATCAGCAGCGCCTCTGCTGGTCAGAGCACAGTGCACGCCACACAACACAGCCAGCGCCGGCCTCTGCCCTGCTTCTACCTTGGCTGCCTGCATTGTGCAGTGCCCCATTGGATTTTGTGTTTCACATATGCCGTGCCGTCTCTGTGCGTCGTCTGCCGTGTGCACTGTGCAGTGTCTGGCGCAGCTTAACTTCGCATCGCACTCTGTCGGCGATCGTTTCAGTCGCACGTCCTGCCCTCTGGGCAGTTGATGCAAGCAACAGGACAGAGAACCACCTAGCGGATAACATAGGAACTACTTGCAAAAACCTGCTCGCAAGGGAACGGACGATTTGTCTCGGAGCGGGTGAGTTCACCGCTCCCCCCCACCCTCGGAACTCGCCCGCTCAACGCTCACCCCACCGTCTCGACTCTAGCCAGAGCGTCGAGCAAAGCGACTCAGGTGTCACTCTGGTCTCTGCAGTCTCAGCTCACGCAGTAATACAGCTCGCGGCTCGACCTGCTCGACTCAGCGCTTCTGCATCGGAGTTCGTCCCCACTGGATATTGTTCTTCGTAGTAATACCGCTATGTATATTACATTATTATGTTATGTATACATCAATTGTTTTTATTTTATTTTTATTTGTTTAAACTGATTAGATTAGGTTCCTGATGACTCCTCTTACTATAGGATTTTTATTATGGACACTCGAATTTACGCTTTAATTACGAGCGAACCGATAAACGTATCGCAAAATGTGATACACCAATATTTTCCTTGTTTTATTCTGCGTAAGGCTATATGCAGCACTTTCGTTTTACAGTCAAATTTATATTTTTTTTTCTTATTCTGGTATGGATTTTGCGATTTTAGGCGTCTTCGAAAGGAAACGTTCACTTTAAAAATATATGGCTTGCGATGTATTTGTATGAGGTTAATGAAATTTTAATACATTATAGCCAAATATATTGTTAATGTAAATCTCAAGTTACAACATTTTCCGATCACCCAGAAAACCACGATAGTGCAAAATAAATCAATAATCAAAAACTTTGTCATATCGTGGAAATTTCAATAAACAATACAAAATTCTTACTCATTATCTGTGTTACTTCAAAATAGGATCAAATAAGATCAAAATACAGGTATAGTACTGGAATAAACCAAGTTTAAAGGGCAATGTGCCTTCCATTTATTTTCTATTGTAAATGAGTGGTGAGTCATGAAAAAGAGCTAATTCATTTCAGGGAGTGAACAGTTCTGATCCAATCTCTGAAAAGAACAGTTTTGCCCATCTCTATAGGGTACGTGCATCAGCTCACCTGGCGCTAGTGTAATGTAGTTGCGGCCTACTGCATGCTCGTACAGATTTTTTCCGTTGGCGTTTCGTATGCACGAATTCCAATCAGGGTGTTTACCGTTATGATCACCTGGAGGATTGTACACCAATATTAGTGTAATGTTGGCTCCGTTGAACTTGACCCTGACGGCCGTGGCCTCTAATCTTTCAAGTGCTGGGAGCTCGATGTTTGTATGTTCTATGTATGATTGCTGTTCTACCTACAGCCGCACCGTCCGGTCGGTCGGTAAGGCAGACGCAATAGCCTGGGAAGCGTAGTTCTCTGAGTGGCTGGAGTTTAGTTTTGTTCACGAGAGCGATTCCCTTCCTCTTGAAGAAAGCGGCTAGTTCAGCCCTTCTGTTGCCTATCCCATCTGCATTCCAGAATAGGATCTGTGTCAGTGTATTGTTTGTTTGTTGAGGCGGTTGTGGTGTATTATCCGTGGAAGAGTTGTAGGCAGTGTGGTGAGAGCCGTTTGTATGGCAGCCATGCACTGGCCCAGTGTGGCAGCCAACAGCTGTGTGCCTCGTGTGATGACGAAGTTTAAGACCCTCAGGGCGATTGTAACCTATGTGTGAGTGGGGAAGAGTGTCTCCATTGCTCCACCTATTGTTTGAGGCTGTTTGTTACGTTGGCTGCTGTGTTGGCTGTAGTATTGGTGACCAATTTTTTACTGTGTTTTCGTTCTGGATGGATGGCCTGAGTGTTTGTGTTCTGTGTATCATTTTTGGTCGCCTATGTTGTTGGTGTGGTGAAGGGGGAAATAATGTGAGTTGTTGTTTGGCTCTCTCATTGACTATGTGGTGAGTTTGCCGGTTTCTTTGTTGTGCCATGGAAGTGTTTCCCTTTTTGTTTATTGGTATCCTTTGCTCCATTTCCTGGGCTTCTGGTTGCCTGTGTGTTGGGGCGTCTTCTATGATTTCATGTGTGTCACTGTCTGGCACGGTCGGAGTCGACTCAGTGTTCTTTGGGGCGAGTGGTGTTGGTACCAACGCGGGAGCGGTGTCAGTCATTGTATGTGTTTGTTGTGGTTAGTAATAGGGCACAGCAGGCATCAGGCCATTTTGTTATTGTGGGTTGCCTACATCAGGGGCAAACATACATTCAGAGAGAAACCTATTGTTCCGCTCCACATTAGCCTTTAAACTATTGTTCTCTTTTGATTGACACGTTCTTAACCTATTGTTCTACACCACTTTTGAATCAAATTGATATAAAAATCAATTAAAATGTAATAGCTGATTGATTCATAACCTTAATTTATCGTTCTGCTAAGTGGATTATGGCCCCCTGGCGTTGATTTACGATCTCCTGGGGATAATTTGTCCTTCTGAGAAAGGCCCCTCCCACTCCCCATCCTCCTCCACCACGCCACTGGAAACTTCCAACCCTCCCCCTCCCCTCGCTGTTACAAGTACACTTGTAGGGCTGAGTTACTCGAATAGCCCCCTCCCACTCTATAAATTTGATTGACTAATTAATTACACTGGTCACTTAGTTAACCTTTCCCCATCTTGGAAATACCCCAGCCCACCCTCTCCCCTCCCCTTTCCCCACCATCAAAACCAATAAAATTTTCAGCCAAAGATCTGGTGATGTAAGGTGAAATATCACAATTGACTAGCATACACAGAAAAGCAGGAAACCAACGCAGTGCGAAATACAGAGACATTATAAAACCATTATTATTAGACACTCGGTATAGCAGTGTTGATGGTACTGACAGTCAGCATAAAAAAGTCAGCAAGCAACCTCTTCAGTACATACACTACAACAACCCAAATGAGATAATAGATCGATTATGACTGCACATGACATCAGCTGCTGTGGGCAGTACTGCTCATTCGAACGACGTTCTCACAATAATTTCAGAGCTTAGAGAGAGAGGTATAACCGAATGAGAATGAGGACAGTAGTTCAAGGGCTGCACCAACCAGCACACAAAACATGTCGTCATAGGCATGTTATGATTAAAGGTTTAGATGGCTTATAGCAGGCCGATCTTGTAGCTATGAGGGAAGATTAACATGAGAATAATGGTTTCAAATATATTTTAATGGTTATTGATACATACTCCAAATTTTCCAGGGCATTACCTGTTAAAAGAAAAACAGGGACAAATGTCGTGGATGTGTTTGAGCGTTTGTTGCAGGCAGGGATGAATCGGTGCCCAGACAGCCTCCAAATCGATGACAACAGAGAGTTTTACTACAGGTATTTCATGGCCACGACGCAGCGGTATGGAATACATCACTACTGAACATTCAGCCACCTGAAGGCGAAGTCTGAACAGAACAATAAAAGATCAAATATGGATGCATTTTAATCTTCGTGTCTCATACAAATAGACGGATACCCTCCCATAAATAATTTCAAAGTATAATCGAACCAAACATTGCACAATAAAAATGAGACCAATCGCTGTCCGTGATAATGGACTCATAGATACCTTGTACTGTTGTATTAAAATCCTCGATCCACGTAAACAGAAATTTTTAAGTAGGTGGTTTGGTACATATCTCAAAACACAAGATAGCATTTGAGAAGTCATAGGTCCCAAACTGGTCAAATGTGATATCCACAGTTTCCAAAGTGCTGAGAACAAATCCCAGAACTTACATCTTAAAGGATAGCAATGGCACTGAAATTTCGAGATGCTGAAGGGCTCTGGAACCACACGTGTTTCTCATAGAGCAATTCATAAGACGTTGATGGAATAGAGCACTAGTTAAATGGCTTGGTTTTCTCGCGACCCAAAACATCTGCATTGACGCTGACGTTTTGCTATATCATTGGGTGCACAGAGCACAACCAACACAGTAGCATAACAAGCATGATACGAGACGTGTTATAGGAGGCAGTGATATTCTAGACAAACTTCCAGCCGAATTGCACATTCTGGGCTATAATTGCTGTGAACCTGGTGCAAAGCTTCAAAAAACATTTGGTTCGTGGTGATAAGGGGATTAACCTGCTTGACGAGGTGTATTTGTAACACGATATTGCATGCGAAAAACATAAATATCTCCCAGGGCGTCACGCTGGAGATCGAATTTTAGCTGGTAAAGCCAAGACAATACATGCGAGAAAGGATATTGATATTGAACAGCATTTGTAGTTGATAAAACCATGTGTGATAAAATTAATTTGGGATTATGGGTGATGAATTTCAAGCAAGTTATGAATGCTGCACGTCGTGCACTGAAGCAGAAGAAGAAGAAGAAGAAGACAACGATGAAGAAGAAGAAGAAGAGGTGTTTAGAAAACTGTATCTCGACAGCGATATGCAGCTAAAAGTGTCCTGAAGCATAAAGGACCGCTTAAAGCACCCAGGGTTCTGCCAATAACCAAGGTGGAATTATCCCCTTCCTCATTCCTGTCATCGCAGGTCTCTCAGCGGTGGATTCACTAGACGGCGATGCAGCGGCTATTGCCAGAACAGTGAAGGACGCACGCAACTCCCAGGAGCAGCTAGTGGTAGCTAGAAGACATGATGGAAGCAGCAGACATGGGAAAAGATCTATACCTGAAACCCAACAAGAAATGGCTACGTCTCTTCATGAACAAAAAGAAAGCCCATTAGCCATTCTACTAGAGGAGGAGAAGGAGGAGGAGGAGATTAGTGTTTAACGTCCCGTCGACAACGAGGTCATTAGAGACGGAGCGCAAGCTCGGGTGAGGGAAGGTTTGGGAAGGAAATCGGCCGTGCCCTTTCAAAGGAACCATCCCGGCATTTGCCTGAAGCGATTTAGGGAAATCACGGAAAACCTAAATCAGGATGGCCGGAGACGGGATTGAACCGTCGTCCTCCCGAATGCGAGTCCAGTGTGCTAACCACTGCGCCACCTCGCTCGGTCGTTCTACTAGACAGATTGCTTACAAATACAGACTTCCTCAAGTTTGTCAGGAAAAAATTCAGCATTCCAAGATTCCACGGTGTGTTTATGCAGGATACGTTACTGAAGACTATGTGGAAATCTGGAGACTGTGGAGTTGTGAATTTAGATGTTGCTGGTGTACCAGGAACCCACTGGGTGGCATATTTAAGAAAAATACAAATGTCGATTGCTATTTCGACTCATTTGGAGACTTTCAGCCGCCAGGAAAGCTACACCGATACTACACGGACAGAAAACGTGCGTTCCACAATTTTCATCGCTACCAAGACTTTTATACCTACTTATGCCTGCATCTATGTATCATGTTCCTTGTAACGTTTATGAAGAAGCATATAATACAATCCCTTTTCCAGACCGTTTTAAAACTTTGTTTAAATCACCAATATCATATGCACCAGATTCTATTTCCACAATTTCTTTTCCACCATTAATTTCCATATATAGGAGATGCATGAAGCACCCACACGTCAGTCGAGGTTCAGATGCGACGTCGTAGCAGGCCGATGTGGCCGAGTGGTTAGGCGCTTCAGTCTGGAACCGCGCGCCCGCTTCGGTCGCAGGTTCGAATCCTGCCTCGGGCATGGCTGTGTGTGATGTCCTTAGGTTAGTTAGGTTTAAGTAGTTCTAAGTTCTAGGGGACTGATGACCTCAGATGTTAGGTCCCATATTGCTCAGAGCCATTTGAACCATTTTTGCGACGTCGTATCTCTGACTTCAGAAGAACGATCGTCAGTATTACGCACGAATTACTTCCCAGCGACTGATTTAAGCAACGGAGAGGGAACATTCCACTGATTTGGACTGGATACTTACAACAGCATTCCAAATATCACAGAGGCTAACAATAAACTTCATCTGGAAATTAATGGTGGAAAAGAAATTGTGGAAATAGAATCTGGTGCATATGATATTGGCGATTTAAACGAAGTTTTAAAACGGTCTGGAAAAGGGATTGTGTTATGTGCAAACATCAATACACTTAAATTTGAAATAAAGACAGTGAGTGCAGCCATTGACTTTAGCCAGAAAGGGTCAATAGGACCACTACGGGGTTTCACAAAATGACAGTTTTTGAAGATGGATCCTAATAAATTCTATAGATCCGACCAGTCAGTGGATATACTCCCTGTCAATACAATCCATGTCGAGTGTAACATTTCTACCACCTCCTATCTCAACAACAGATTGATTCATGCGTTTTACGGTTTCCGGTTTCTTCCCATCAATGGGAACAGTGTATAAGATTGTTGAGACCGCTACCAACGCTATTTACCTCCCAGTAACAGTTCAGTCTTTGGACTATCTGGAGCAGCGTATTGTCGACCGGGATAATCAACTTGTCGATTTTCGCAGCAAGGACATCATTGTATGCTTACATCTAAAGTGGAACCAGCGGCGACCTTGAACGTGCAGAGACCCAGAAGTGGTGATGGCTCTAAACCAGCCAGAACTAGTTGGAAGCAGACACAGCGGCCATTAACTTGCCGGATAGGACGCGTCGGCGGCGAGGTTCAACCAGTCAGGGATCACACCAGCCCCATATTGTCGACGAAGACAGAATGGGCTAATGTATAAAATCAAAGTACACAACATGCAGTGCGGCACTTCACAACTGAACAGCAAGGTGATAACATGTTCAAACTACGAGTTTCTTAAATCAGAGGGTCTGAAGCCGCGCAATGACGTCACTTGATATAACTACCCCGGTAGAATATGACTAGAGTATTATATGCCAGGAATACTTCTCGCATAAACCTCATGCAACAACCACACCTAAGAAGAATGATGAAATTAGCATTGTCAGCCAACACCAGGACTCTTTAACCCTCCCATGCAAGAGTTTCATATATGTTGATGAATCATTTACAAGAAGGGATGGTACAGCTTACTGTGGCATCGACTCTTACATATTACGCCTTAGTGTTCCAGTTTCTTGAGATACAATATGAACTTAATGTAGTCGACATTGATTACAAGTACAGTGTAGGCTTAACATCAACTCTTAAAACCTATGTCTCTGCTTCTTCCTCAGATGTGAATGATGGATGTTTCATTGAAGATCCAGCACATAGAACAGTGGAAGAGTACAAGAGATTTATGTACCTTTAAAATTGCTTATGAGATACTTTGAGGAAATATGGCGAATTGTTCTGAATGATACACAAGAACTTATTCTGATATGGGGAGCAATGGATAACAACACACACTTTAATGGAGCTCAAGCGAAGAATGATATCACGATCAATAAAATACACTCCTGGAAATGGAAAAAAGAACACATTGACACCGGTGTGTCAGACCCACCATACTTGCTCCGGACACTGCGAGAGGGCTGTACAAGCAATGATCACACGCACGGCACAGCGGACACACCAGGAACCGCAGTGTTGGCCGTCGAATGGCGCTAGCTGCGCAGCATTTGTGCACCGCCGCCGTCAGTGTCAGCCAGTTTGCCGTGGCATACGGAGCTCCATCGCAGTCTTTAACACTGGTAGCATGCTGCGACAGCGTGGACGTGAACCGTATGTGCAGTTGACGGACTTTGAGCGAGGGCGTATAGTGGGCATGCGGGAGGCCGGGTGGACGTACCGCCGAATTGCTCAACACGTGGGGCGTGAGGTCTCCACAGCACATCGATGTTGTCGCCAGTGGTCGGCGGAAGGTGCACGTGCCCGTCGACCTGGGACCGGACCGCAGCGACGCACGGATGCACGCCAAGACCGTAGGATCCTACGCAGTGCCGTAGGGGACCGCACCGCCACTTCCCAGCAAATTAGGGACACTGTTGCTCCTGGGGTATCGGCGAGGACCATTCGCAACCGTCTCCATGAAGCTGGGCTATGGTCCCGCACACCGTTAGGCCGTCTTCCGCTCACGCCCCAACATCGTGCAGCCCGCCTCCAGTGGTGTCGCGACAGGCGTGAATGGAGGGACGAATGGAGACGTGTCGTCTTCAGCGATGAGAGTCGCTTCTGCCTTGGTGCCAATGATGGTCGTATGCGTGTTTGGCGCCGTGCAGGTGAGCGCCACAATCAGGACTGCATACGACCGAGGCACACAGGGCCAATACCCGGCATCATGGTGTGGGGAGCGATCTCCTACACTGGCCGTACACCACTGCTGATCGTCGAGGGGACACTGAATAGTGCACGGTACATCCAAACCGTTATCGAACCCATCGTTCTACCATTCCTAGACCGGCAAGGGAACTTGCTGTTCCAACAGGACAATGCACGTCCGCATGTATCCCGTGCCACCCAACGAGCTCTAGAAGGTGTAAGTCAACTACCCTGGCCAGCAAGATCTCCGGATCTGTCCCCCATTGAGCATGTTTGGGACTGGATGAAGCGTCGTCTCACGCGGTCTGCACGTCCAGCACGAACGCTGGTCCAACTGAGGCGCCAGGTGGAAATGGCATGGCAAGCCGTTCCACAGGACTACATCCAGCATCTCTACGATCGTCTCCATGGGAGAATAGTAGCCTGCATTGCTGCGAAAGGTGGATATACACTGTACTAGTGCCGACATTGTGCATGCTCTGTTGCCTGTGTCTATGTGCCTGTGGTTCTGTCAGTGTGATCATGTGATGTATCTGACCCCAGGAATGTGTCAATAAAGTTTCCCCTTCCTGGGACAATGAATTCACGGTGTTCTTATTTCAATTTCCAGGAGTGTAATAATGAAGATGCCACACATTGCAAGATGGGATGAGCAGCATTCAAAGTTCTGAAGTTCTGAATGCTGGCGTATATCTACCGCTATCTTTCCATTCATGGAAAGTTTTCGAGCACCCAGTGATACCGACTGCAAACAGACAAGCGTGGTCTATTAAAACCACCTCTCAGCTGGAGACGCCCAGGTTCATCATACTTCCATTTCAGACCAATAGAGAAGGGAATATAGCAAATGATTCCACCAAATTTGATAATTGCAAGTTAACTAACTCCAGAGTCTACCTGAACTCTGGATATGATAATTTACACCTGCAGTGGGATGAAAATGTATACAGTCTAGTATATGACATGTGCATGAGGTTCTATGCTTCACACTATGAAGAGGAGGGATACCTACTCAGTCCACGAAAATTCAAGGAGCTGGCGCCAATCATCCTAATAGACTGCTCAAAACAGAACGTGATAATTAAATCTGGACCAACAGATGTACGAATTGAATTTGAATCTGCGACAAATTTCCTGGAACACACTGCAGTATACCCTCTAGTACTATGTGACCATGTGATTAACTACTGCCCCCTCCTCAGAGTTGCACAACGAGCTGTATAAATGAACAGGTGCTGCACTGACCAAAGCTTTCCACAATGGGATCTCAAGGTGTGAACATCGTTGCAGACGCTCATGGTCTGTATGATGATGAGTACAGAGAGTTCATATTTAAAGATGTTTCATTCATAGCGTACACAGAAGATGCCAGAATAATAGAGACATTCGCAGCAAACATTGCATCACCGAAATCTTTAAAGGATGTGAAGTGTGCTTAAACATGGAAGAGTGCAAAGTGGTTAACACATTTCTACACTGGGATGATCCTGGCATATAATGACGTTGATTCGGTTATTTGACCAGACGGATACCTTCATCTACGCGAAGGGGAAGGAGAAAATCTCATGCATGAGTCATATCTTCAAGTTTGCTGCTATTCAAGACTTGGAATTCTATGGGTGTCCTGCTCTCCATCGACTCAAGAAGATGTGTGAAAATAGTGTTGCTGCGTCTGTCTATAAAAATGTACGACCACTTTTAAGTTGGATGAGCAATAATGAATTTTTACCTCAAAACCGGTGTCGATTCTCATTACCTTGTTTCCCCTTTGATAGTATACAGTTTTTCCCAGATACTATGTTTGTGGTTTTTTCTTAAAGCTAAGGACATATAATTTTAGAAATGTTTGCTATATGCCTTTGGAAATGGACATGGTCACGTGACTCCAGCTCCCATAAGCCAATTCGTGTTGCACGATGGATGTAATCGTATGCAACCATTCGTATATTTTGTTATCTTCCATCTTAAAATTCAACTCCTTAATAACAGGCATCTTCAGAAAAGCTAATGTCGTTTGTGTCTTGCACATCCTTTACATGCACAGTGCAATAGGGGATAGGTTTTTTGTAGATAACAACAACAAAGATGTATGATAACCAATTTTTTCATTTAGTCAATTCTCAAAGATACAATCTGATTTTTGAAATTTTTCAGTTCAGTTCTTGAGATACAATTCGGTTCTTGAGGCACAGTTCAGTTCTTGAGATACAATTTGACTCTGATATTTCAATGCAGAGACACTTTTAACCTACATGCTACAACAGTAACACTGGTTGAGAATATTTTTTACAATTTTTTCCAGTAGCACTGGATCAGAATGTTTACAGTTTTTTTTATAAATCTACACTAAAAACTAATGCAGAGATACTTTTTTATTACTACAACTAAATTCCACAGCATAAGTTAAACAGTAATTCTGATGGACTGTTTACATTTAGAAACTAATCAGTCTTGGACAGCCAGCAGCAGGCATTTAAAAACAATTCTAGATATATTTACAAAGTACACATATGCTGTGTATGAACAAATAAATATAAAAATACTTTTTTCTTTATGCTTTTGTTTACATTTTTAAAACTTATTTTTATTTTTCTCACACACATGATATGCATAAACGCACACATACAATATGATAAAAGGGTCATATTACTTTGCAAACACACTCTCTCTCTCATTCATTCTCTCCCTCTCACTCAGTCAGAGTCCCTCACCTTCTTTTTCTACAAGTGAGTAATGAGAATATGGGAGAGTTTCAATCCCATCATCACAAATGATCCTTTTATCGTGATGAGGCGACAGGCAGATTTTAGACTGCAGTGCACTGTATACCTCGTGTCCTCTCGATCGAATACTAGTTTGCTGTACCATATGCGGTGGCTGCTGTGCAGCACCACGAATACCGCTCTACATTTATCACAAATAGCCTTACGTAGAGAGGCCTCTTGATGCCATATGACTAACACTATAAGCCTGCCTCTGGGTGACACCTTCCAATGTGTGACATGCATACATTTTTGATTGCAGACCTACAAACTCCACAATCAGCAATCCTTTCGCTCTGGTCTTTCATATGGCCTATAAATTTCTTGTTCTGTGGAACAATACCATAAGGATTACCAGCCATGTATGAGGAAGTGCCTAATTCATTACCACGGTATCTCATTATTTCATATGGATTGCAGTTCTTCACCCAATAGATGAAGCTGTTTATATCTATATAAAGAAATTTAGGATCTGTGAAACCAGTTTTCGCAAGCTCATAATGAATGTAGTACATGTGAAATTTGGATAGGTCCCAACATAAAAAGGTTTTGTAAACTGTACTGCAGTTATTGCCATCTCCACAGCAACAGAGTTCTTATTGAATATGGTGACCCACTTAAACTTTGGTCTGGCTATGTATTTTATTGCGCTATAACGCCCATCCTATTCGGGTATAATCAAAATTTCACGCTGTTTGCTCAAATTCTCCATTGTTTTCCCGAAAATTGAATTATTCATTAATTCATGAAAATCTTTCTCAAAGTCACACATTGTGGAAGATCTCTGTTTCGTATTCAGATCAGTATTCTGCTTCAACCCAGGGGACTGCTTGAAGGAGATAGCCCAGGTGATTTTACGAGCTCCATCCCCAAGCCGAGTCACTGCTGGAGATTACGATAATGAATAACATATGGTATCTCTTCTTATTCTCCAGAGTTGTCAACAGTTTTGGGGTGGAGCCTCCTCGTGGAATTAGCTGCTCTGAACACAGCGGAAAATCGGAGTGTGCATCATGCAGACTAGTAGGGCATGTGAGTTCTGCCTCCACCATATACCCTGCGTCAGAATCAGCCGCCATACCTCCCATGATTTCTCCGCCTAATCCCTTATACTCATCTTCAGGCAGACATTGAAACTTTCCAATCGGCAGTGATCGTTGCACGGCTTCCCCATATAAGTTATTCACATCCAAATATATGATGTAACTCGAATCAAGGGATGCGTTGAACCTGTCACCCATGCGCAGGTTACCTGCCTTGGTGTATCTATGGACCCACTGGCCAAGTCCCCCACAAATCCCATGCTCAAAGAAAAGAAGCATGCCATCATCAGTCAATAATTCAATGCTGTAGTTCGGTTTCTCGTGCATTGCATTCCAAGACAACACAGGTGCTGTGTACTAAAAGGTGGGATCCAGAGAATATGTGGTCGTGCATAGACGCCGGCATTTCTCGAAAACGTCAGCAAGCAAGCGCACGTCTGTGTCCATGTAAAGTCGTATGTACTCTCTTAAAGTGGAGATGTTGGATTCCTGTCAGACATTCACGACATGTTCATACTCTGCATTTGTTACAGCATTGCCTGCAAGGTTGATGGAGAATGCAGTTATGTTTGGTAGCCTGGTTTCTTTGAGTTTCACCGTACTATCCAGATACTCGTATGGGAAAATTCCCTTCCTAGTCACAAGTTTCGCCGTACTATCCAGATACTCATATGGAAAAATCCCTTTCCTAGTCACAAGTTGAAACTTTTCCTCGGCGGGAAATGCAACTTGAGTGATGTGTGTATCTTCCCGAGGTAGAGTTTCAACAAGTTGCTGGAGTGGTGACTGTATAAAACATGGCGTGTCAAGGAAGCGGAGCGTAATTTTGGGAGTCATTCGTTTCGAGAATGAAATTTATTTCTCAGCGCTCTCAGGTAGGACATTGACCTGATTTTCTCACAACCTAAATCAGCCAAGTGCTCAACAAAAATGCGAGCGACATCCCCACTTAAATTATGGACGAAAATGGGTATGTGCCTGGGTAGTTGGTACTTAAAATTACACATATTGTATACTGGGCCATGGAACTTCTCCATAAGGTGACAGTGATCGCTACGAGGAGTTTCCGATTTTCTGCCTAAAGGCAGCCTACAAATACACTCCTGGAAATGGAAAAAAGAACACATTGACACCGGTGTGTCAGACCCACCATACTTGCTCCGGACACTGCGAGAGGGCTGTACAAGCAATGATCACACGCACGGCACAGCGGACACACCAGGAACCGCGGTGTTGGCCGTCGAATGGCGCTAGCTGCGCAGCATTTGTGCACCGCCGCCGTCAGTGTCAGCCAGTTTGCCGTGGCATACGGAGCTCCATCGCAGTCTTTAACACTGGTAGCATGCCGCGACAGCGTGGACGTGAACCGTATGTGCAGTTGACGGACTTTGAGCGAGGGCGTATAGTGGGCATGCGGGAGGCCGGGTGGACGCACCGCCGAATTGCTCAACACGTGGGGCGTGAGGTCTCCACAGTACATCGATGTTGTCGCCAGTGGTCGGCGGAAGGTGCACGTGCCCGTCGACCTGGGACCGGACCGCAGCGACGCACGGATGCACGCCAAGACCGTAGGATCCTACGCAGTGCCGTAGGGGACCGCACTGCCACTTCCCAGCAAATTAGGGACACTGTTGCTCCTGGGGTATCGGCGAGGACCATTCGCAACCGTCTTCATTAAGCTGGGCTACGGTCCCGCACACCGTTAGGCCGTCTTCCGCTCACGCCCCAACATCGTGCAGCCCGCCTCCAGTGGTGTCGCGACAGGCGTGAATGGAGGGACGAATGGAGACGTGTCGTCTTCAGCGATGAGAGTCGCTTCTGCCTTGGTGCCAATGATGGTCGTATGCGTGTTTGGCGCCGTGCAGGTGAGCGCCACAATCAGGACTGCATACGACCGAGGCACACAGGGCCAACACTCGGCATCATGGTGTGGGGAGCGATCTCCTACACTGGCCGTACACCACTGGTGATCGTCGAGGGGACACTGAATAGTGCACGGTACATCCAAACCGTCATCGAACCCATCGTTCTACCATTCCTAGACCGGCAAGGGAACTTGCTGTTACAACAGGACAATGCACGTCCGCATGTATCCCGTGCCACCCAACGTGCTCTAGAAGGTGTAAGTCAACTACCCTGGCCAGCAAGATCTCCGGATCTGTCCCCCATTGAGCATGTTTGGGACTGGATGAAGCGTCGTCTCACGCGGTCTGCACGTCCAGCACGAACGCTGGTCCAACTGAGGCGCCAGGTGGAAATGGCATGGCAAGCCGTTCCACAGGACTACATCCAGCATCTCTACGATCGTCTCCATGGGAGAATAGCAGCCTGCATTGCTGCGAAAGGTGGATATACACTGTACTAGTGCCGACATTGTGCATGCTCTGTTGCCTGTGTCTATGTGCCTGTGGTTCTGTCAGTGTGATCATGTGATGTATCTGACCCCAGGAATGTTTCAATAAAGTTTCCCCTTCCTGGGACAATGAATTCACGGTGTTCTTATTTCAATTTCCAGGAGTGTATGATAGTCAACCACGTTATTGTACAAATATTCATTTTCCTTCAATCTGATCATGGGAACGTTGTCGCTGTAAAGCTTATCAACCTCCCAATAAAATTTTTCGAGCTCAGTGAGCAGCCAAACCGCAGGATTATCCCGAACATAAGATCTGTAGCAGTTAATACTTGAACCGTAGGAAGACACAATTTGGTATGCTGCCACATGTGGTAGGTTTTTTAATATAATAGTTGTATTTGGGGCTGTAGGGTCGCCTTCAAAGCGGGTACAGGAGCGAGGAGGCATTCAAAGTCGGCATACACTACAAAAGGGCATCGCTCCTGGGGGTAGGCATTTTCAAACTTTATGAATTTCTCTCCCTCAGTAGGCATAATAGCATGTAGGTACCGGGTCCTTGGAAGCGCAATCTACTAAGTGCACCGCTAATAACTTACCTGAGGAAAAGGCATTGAGGCACCTTGAGCAAATATGCCCTTTACCGTTATGTTTATTAATACGGGAGGCGAGAAGGCGGGACATGTCTTTGATCCAAACATAATGGTAATTGCCTTTCTCCTTAATTTTCTCATTGTAGAATAAGAGCATGCTTACATGCTTCTTACGCTCACTAGCAAATTTTGAGGAACAGAGGGGACCGACGACTACATGCTTTTCCTGCTCATCTGGCTTGCTTTTCTTCTCTAGTCCATAAACATGAAACAGTATTCCAGTATTCTGAGCCTCAACTTATGTCCTAGATCTTGAGCAGGACCTTGGTACCATCAAAATTATAACACTGATGAATGTCAAGGTATCTAACATTATCTACCATATCGAGATGTACACTATGGTTTTTTCTCATAATTTCTTGTGTAAGCCAGGACTGACCACGCAAAACAAGGCCGCGCCACTTCATTTTTGATGTTAGTGCTTGCCCTCTTATTAGCTATATCTTTAGGTAGCTCTATATAGCTGGGCCCTCCATTTACCAGATCATGGACATGTGCATGCATTTCCCGGTGTAGTATTTGGCTGAGTGCTTTATCTGACTCACTCAATTCCATTTCGAAAAATCGGGCCAGTGTACCTCCCAAGGTGGACTTGTGAAAGTACTCAGCGATTGATGTGCTCTGTGTTATCACGCCATTACCTCCCAAAGATAATGAAGACTTGTCTCTTCCATACCAGAAACAACTTTGGGAGGTGAGGGGGGAGGGGTGTCATGTGACAGTTCAATGCACACCACTGCACAGCATTTAATGGTGGGATATGATGGATCACTGATGACCTCGAAGGGCTCCATTTCCAGGACAGGAAGGCACACTCTTAGAAACCAACAGGGACGCAGTAACATCCTGCTGGATTCTCGATTCTTGTGAACGAGATTTGCTCCTCAAAGGCGTCTGCAGCCAGCGAGTATTATAACTGTAGTATGGCATAACTGATCTCACTAAAAGGACGGGAGAGGGAAGCTGCAGGTCCATTATCATTAATACTACAACTAGTATAGGACTGTTTCTGCCAGGGGATGATAGCATTGGTGAGGAAGCGCCTGCTGGGGTGAGGGGTATGGGCTGATGGATACACCACTTTTGTCGCCAGTGATGGTGAACAGTTGGAGCCGTAGTAGGAGGAAGTAGCTAGCAGTGGTGAGGTCAAGTGGGAGCCCCCAGGCTGATGTTACTGTTACTGCTGCATGCTGGACCATCGCCAGTCTGGTGGGTGGGAGATCATTGCTGTTCTTCTTCTTCCTCTGAGTGAACCATCCACAGATGCCAGAAGCTGATTCCGCTGCCGCCTCTTACGCAGCTTTACACAGAGGTGCATGCCTCTTGGGTATATGTTTCATTCTGGCCCCTATAACCACCGCTCTAGGCACGCGTACCAAACCTAGGCGTTGTGGTGCTGGTGGTGACTGGCTGCCTCTGTAACACACGAATAACGAAAAACTTAAGTAGAATGCTCAAGGTTCTTTAAAAATATGTGCTGTACAAAATAACATTCCAAAAAAATAATTATATGCTTTAACGACACCAGTTGCATTATAATCGCCTTTTACACTCTGGGTGCAAGGATTGAGCAGTTCAGTCAGGTTTCCTGGTAGTTCTCCCACCGAATCTAGTATTTCCTCATCGTCCTCCAACAGGGCGAGATGGCTCTGCTTTTCAACTTCCTCAGCAGTCGCCATCTAATGCACCCACTCCAGTATTTCACACTCATCTCGTAGTCATCTACCTTGCTCACTGATGCTGCCTACAACAACGTCAATAATATACTGGACATAATTGTTTCTTGAAAATGTTAGAGACCTACACACAGAAAATCGTACTGAAAATTATATTCTTTAGCTCACTGAAATATAAACAGAAAATCGTATTCTCTAGTTCACTGAAATTACTTATATATGACACACACACACACACACACACACTGAATTTGAAAATCGTATTCTGTTACTTACAAGACTGAATCGATGCCTCCTGAGTTTCGGCCTCAACACATACCCTACGTCTCCTTCCTCGTCCTTTCAGACAACTGAATGCAACATGTTACGAAAAATAAACGTATATACATTTCCCAGCCCTCATCATTAGAACCACAGTATATTACGTGAACAAATAAAAATTTTCTCTAACAGTTACATGATACAAAAAAAAATGTACTTATGTTCTTACTCCGCCGACTCGATTATTATTGCTGTAGGCTGTTCCTGCAGCGCCCTCTCTGCCTCCACTTTGCGGTTCAGCTCAGCCAATATCTCAGGAATGAAGGCTGCAACAACAAGAAACAAAAAGAAGGACTGTAATACCAGCTGTGGAACAAAAACTTGTCGTCAAACACTAAAATTACAGCAGCAAACCGTTCGAAAGATCAGCAGTACAGAGGTAGACTTAACCGACTATGACCTCAACTGTTGCTGTGAGGGATATTAAAATTACAGGCCATACGGGTACATTGAATGAACAGAACAATTAACTTACATGGCAGACTGTAGAACTTGAGCACTTCATTTTTTTTCCTGAAAAAAAAAAAAAAAACTGACGCAACAACATACAAGCAACTGACGAAGGCGGAATGAGAGCGACTGCACCATGACGAAGTTTTATATAACCTCTACCACCTTCACCCGCCATTTCACCCAGGGAGCCAAAAGGAGTGCAGAATTCCTCCCCACATGCAGACGAATGCTGTCTGAGCACAGAAGACAAGTTGGTGCTGGTCTGCTGGCCACAGGTTTCGCGCGTTTTTCTGTGTGAATTCTGGTGCACTCTGGAAACACCCAGTTGTTCCACTGATCTGTTCTTTGTGCTGGACGCGCTCATCGATCCGGCTGGAGAGCACGCTTACAGTCGTCAGTTGACTCTGTGCCGAACTGTGACCGCTGATGAACACGTCGCTTCGCAAGTCCCGGGCTATGACTGTCTCTCGTGTAGCAAATTACTGTGCTAATGTATTTCACAATATTTTTACGTGTTGTAGGATTGTCTTTAGAGTCCTGACACAGCGTATTTGGGGTCATTTATTTTAGTTTTAATTTATAAACAACATTCCCATGTGATGTATTTTCGAGTTCATTTATTTTTACGCAATGTATTTCCCTTCCACGTGCACCTGGGAAGACTGTTATGCGACAGGAAGTGGAGACTGGAACTAAACACTTCAGAGGGCTGCCATGTACTCCAAGATGACCAGCCATGGCTTGGTGTGCCATGACTTGCAGCACATGTATATAACACTTTCTAGCTACAGTGCTGTGTTTTGTGTGGTAGTGTATTTGAAACAAATTGTTTAAAGCAACATTTCCAAATATGTTGAGGCATCAAACACTTTACCTAATTTGTTTGTGCACACAAATGGTTTGCTGTGCAGCAGTCAACAGCAATCACAGGAATACACAAAGTGCCTGGCCCAATGATGCGATTGGGGCTTGGGGACACAGTGACCTGTCGTCGGTGTAAAATACACTCCTGGAAATTGAAATAAGAACACCGTGAATTCATTGTCCCAGGAAGAGGAAACTTTATTGACACATTCTTGGGGTCAGATACATCACATGATCACACTGACAGAACCACAGGCACATAGACACAGGCAACAGAGCATGCACAATGTCGGCACTAGTACAGTGTATATCCACCTTTCGCAGCAATGCAGGCTGCTATTCTCCCATGGAGACGATCGTAGAGATGCTGGATTTAGTCCTGTGGAACGGCTTCCCATGCCATTTCCACCTGGCGCCTCAGTTGGACCAGCGTTCGTGCTGGACGTGCAGACCGCGTGAGACGACGCTTCATCCAGTCCCAAACATGCTCAATGGGGGACAGATCCGGAGATCTTGCTGGCCAGGGTAGTTGACTTACACCTTCTAGAGCACGTTGGGTGGCACGGGATACATGCGGACGTGCATTGTCCTGTTGGAACAGCAAGTTCCCTTGCCGGTCTAGGAATGGTAGAACGATGGGTTCGATGACGGTTTGGATGTACCGTGCACTATTCAGTGTCCCCTCGACGATCACCAGTGGTGTACGGCCAGTGTAGGAGATCGCTCCCCACACCATGATGCCGGGTGTTGGCCCTGTGTGCCTCGGTCGTATGCAGTCCTGATTGTGGCGCTCACCTGAACGGCGCCAAACACGCATACGACCATCATTGGCACCAAGGCAGAAGCGACTCTCATCGCTGAAGACGACACGTCTC
Organism: Schistocerca cancellata; assembly: GCF_023864275.1. Taxonomy (NCBI): domain Eukaryota; kingdom Metazoa; phylum Arthropoda; class Insecta; order Orthoptera; family Acrididae; genus Schistocerca; species Schistocerca cancellata. Next base: position 644,135,126 of record NC_064630.1, on the reverse strand, counting down.
CATTCGTCCCTCCATTCACGCCTGTCGCGACACCACTGGAGGCGGGCTGCATGATGTTGGGGCGTGAGCGGAAGACGGCTTAACGGTGTGCGGGACCGTAGCCCAGCTTCATGGAGACGGTTGCGAATGGTCCTCGCCGATACCCCAGGAGCAACAGAGTCCCTAATTTGCTGGGAAGTGGCGGTGCGGTCCCCTACGGCACTGCGTAGGATCCTACGGTCTTGGCGTGCATCCGTGCGTCGCTGCGGTCCGGTCCCAGGTCGACGGGCACGTGCACCTTCCGCCGACCACTGGCGATAACATCGATGTACTGTGGAGACCTCACGCCCCACGTGTTGAGCAATTCGGCGGTACGTCCACCCGGCCTCCCGCATGCCCACTATATGCCCTCGCTCAAAGTCCGTCAACTGCACATACGGTTCACGTCCACGCTGTCGCGGCATGCTACCAGTGTTAAAGACTGCGATGGAGCTCCGTATGCCACGGCAAACTGGCTGACACTGACGGCGGCGGTGCACAAATGCTGCGCAGCTAGCGCCATTCGACGGCCAACACCGCGGTTCCTGGTGTGTCCGCTGTCCCGTGCGTGTGATCATTGCTTGTACAGCCCTCTCGCAGTGTCCGGAGCAAGTGTGGTGGGTCTGACACACCGGTGTCAATGTGTTCTTTTTTCCATTTCCAGGAGTGTATTTTTAACAGTGTAATTATGGGTGATGAGTGTTTCATGATGGTATTACTCTTGCGATCAGAATAAAAGGAAGTGATAAATTTAATTAATTATTTTCAATGAATTTTACAAGACCTGCATCTTCCAATACAATGGCTTCCAATACACTGGCAGCCTCCCCTTGTGAGTTAAGTTCGTACGATACCTGTTAACGTGCAGAGTTGAGTTCGCTTTGCAGAATATTAATGGTCTTGAAACTTTCCTAAGCAATTTCACAGTTGATTTCACACTTTTCATAAAAGAAACGGACCTCTCTGGGAAACAAAGCATATAGGAGCAAATCAGAACAATTATGTTACTGGCCGCAATTACTGTCATCTACAAGTGACTGGTAACTGTCCACTGAGCTAGTGGAGTAGAAGATAGAAAGTGTGATGAAACTCGTTCTCTGAATGCTTGTTGCCATGCTAACTAGCTTATAATAGAGATGGGTCCGCTCAGGTTACCAAATCGGGTTAACTTGGGTTGAGGGCATTTCAAGCCAGCCCGAGTTAGACTGTTACCAACTCGAACTGTGTTCACGCAGTGCTCGGCGGCCGTCACTATCGGCGACGCTATCGCGTGAGGTTGAAGTTTTCCGCAGTCGCTCCGACAGAACACGAGTTGAACTTAATTGAGTCTATGTCTACAGAACGGTACGTCACTCACAGCAGCTAAAAGTGGCTGAGGGAAACGACGACGAAGTGGTAACTTTATATCATTCACGCTCCAGGTATGGTATTTGGCTATCTTAAGGTCGTCGTCAAAATCCCCAGGTGTCTCATGAGTGTATTTTCAAATTGCGACCTATAGCTCGACAGCCATTTATGCACATAAAGAGGCAATTTGCAACCTTAAGATCGTCCGATCACCGTCCTGATCTTACAACATATCGGAAGTGTTCAAATGTGTGTGAAATCTTATGGGACTTCACTCCTAAGGTCATCAGTCCCTAAGCTTACACACTACTGAACTTAAATTATTCTAAGGACAAACACACACACCCAGCATACAATGAAGGCTTTCACGACCGGATGGTACTGTTGTTGATAATTCTTCCAGGTTATATGGCCGTGGTCCATGGAATACTTCTATTCCTAACGTTTCGTCCAATACTGCGTTGGACATCCTCAGAGGTATGGCTGGTCCTGTTGAGTCCTGTCGACTGACGAGTCGGCTGCTGCGTGGCTTCTTCGCGAAGATTCTTCGGTCTTCGAGTAATGCGGGAGCCGGGCGTCGGAGAGCGGCCTAAATACTGAGGAAAGTGGGCGTGGTCTAGCTTGCACATAGCAGCAGAGAGAAAACTAGTCAAAGATAAAATGTAACTATCGATAATAGTCCGTCATAGATAAAAATCACTTATCGATTCTGTAACGCCACTGTCCATATCTCGCTTAATTTCAAGGCCTCTTCATTTCTATTAAAATTATCTTCATGTGTATAAATTTGAATAGCCTCCCTATACAGTCGTGGATAATAGTTCGTGGTGGCGTTTAAAACTGTAGTTTCAGAAAACTTAACTACATGGTCACCGGACTGAAGTGCATGTTCCGCAACGGCCGATTTATCTATTTTTCCCAATCGGCAAAGACATTTATGCTCCTTTACCCTTGTATTCACACTTCTTTTCGTAGTACCAATATACACCTTGCCACAGGTACACGGAATTTTATACACACCGCTAGATGATAATGGTGGCCTTCTATCTTTAACAGAACGAAGTACTTGTCCTATTTTTCTGGTAGGTTTGAATACCGGTTTCACTTTATGTTTCAGCAAAATTTTGCCGTTTCGATCTGTAACCTTGAAACGCGTACGTTTCATATGTATTCATTACCAGCGATGGTGAGGCATGACAGAATCTCTGACCAGAGAGTTATTTATCGTTGCTAGTCTGCGCTTGACCGCGCGAGTGTTCAGTTGCACTCTGTCTGCAGTAGTTCAGTGTTAGTGTGTGGCGAGTCGGCAGAGGGAGGAGTCTGTCGGCAGTAGTTGTAGCTAGTGGACGGTTGTACTGAGCGGGCGTCGGCATGCGTCGACGGCGTCTTGTTTCCGAATCTGGTCAGGATTGTGGTGGACGATGTGTATTATTGTAGAAGGTAATGAAGCAGCATTGCGCTCAGCTAATAATGTATGGTAATTGTAATTAATTTGTTCAAGAAATGCCCCAATAATAATTTTTTTATAAAGTAAATCTTTTAAAGAAAAGTAATCATTTCAATTTAAAGAATTTTTCCACTCTTTTGAAGAAAAAGCATTCATATCAATTCAAAGAATATTTGCTATGCATTTCCTCCAAGAATCAGAATTAAATATACGCCAGCATTGCACGAAGCTGTGCCAAAGAATAAGAGCAGATATAGATGCAGTTTTACTGAGGTAAGAATTTATCAGGTTTAATTATTTAACAGGGCCGTAGGTCAGCGCTGCTGTGCCTATAAAATTTGTCAGGTTTAATTATTGCTGTTGAGATGTTACATCCAGTTCATGGTTCATTATTTAATTAATATTATTGTGAGGGTTTTTGGTCAATTTCCATTTATCAATTTTTGTGGGGAGTTTACACTTGGCTCCATTTTTCTTGTTAGTCATTTTTCTAATTTATTGCGGGGAGGTTACAACCTTACTAATGAAAGGTAAAGACACCGTGTTCTTCCATTGTTGTGTACCATCCTTGTCCTTTGGCCAGCTGTAATTAGGTCTTAAAACTCTATTAATTTCTTTGTTTGAGTACCCATTCTTTTCGAAGACCTGTTTCAGATGATTCAGTTCCGTATCCAGATGTTCCGGCGTACAAATCCGTTTTGCCCTGTCCACTAAACTTTTGATTACACCTCTTTTTTGTTGTGGGTGATGATTGGAGTTCTTATGTACGTATCTATCAGTATGTGTACTCTTCCGAAACACTTTATGTTTTAGACTGCCGTCGGTCTGTCTCATTACTAACACATCGAGAAACTAAATAGCCTGGTCTTTTTCCACTTCAATGGTAAACTGAATTTTAGGGTTTATGCTATTAAGATAATCAAAAAATTCGTCTAAGGCTTTTTTACCGTGTGTCCAAACCACGAATGTGTTGTCTACATAACGATACCAACAACATGGTTTCTTATATGCTTTATTCAACGCTAATTGTTCAAATTTTTCCATGTAAAAATTGTCAATTGCAGGGCTCAACGGGTTACCCATGGCAACACCATCCACTTGCTCATAAAACTCCTCATCCCACTGAAACTGACTAGATGTGAGACAGTGTGTAAACAGAGCGGTCAAATCCTCAGGGGAAACTTCCGTTATGTAAACCATAGCATCATTGACCGGAATCATAGTAAACAGAGATACAATATGAAAACTGACCAAAATGTCTTCAGGAGCCAAGGTTGGACCTTCAATTTTCTCAATAAAATGACGTGCATCTCTCACATAAGAATCAGTCTTACCGATGTATGGTTGTAGAAGAGTAGCTAGATAACTAGATATTTGATAAGTAGGGGAATCAATCGCACTGACAATGGGTCTCATGCCCCAAATTTCAAAATAATACCAACGTATTTGCCACAACGTGCCTTGTCAAGGGGGGAGGGGAAGGGGGCGGAGGTATTTTAAGCCCACCTTAAAAAAAGTTAAAAAAACAAAATTCGTTAGTTGTGGTTGTTGACTTATATTAACAACACACTTTTTAAACAGGTAATGATGCAAGCAAGGTCCAGTTCCTGGACTATCTTTTAGAACAGTCTTCGCAATATCTACGCATTTTCATAAAATGTATTGTCAATTTGGGATACTTTTATGTCCACCACAAAAAATTTAAAAAATGTAGATTTCGTTAACTGCCGTTGGCCTTTAATTACAACATACTTTTTAAACAGAAATCGATGTATGAGTAAAGTCTTCAACATGAAAATATTCAATATTACATTTATTGGGAAAAGGAAAATCACTATTAAGACTTAAATTTTTGGGTTAAAAGACAGTAGCCATTCATGCTCAAGGCGAGTCATTTGGCAACAAAATCATCGATTTTGAACTGCCCTCAAGAAAAAAAATTACCTGATGTGTTAGAAGATTTATACAATACTGAGTATATAGCCCGTAAGAAAAAAATTGCAAAAGGTTGAACATACTGCTTTGACAACAGATATTTGCATATCAGGCAATAGAAAAAGTGTTTTCAGTTTGATCGCCGATTTCATATAAGAAACAAAACTGCAATGAAACAGGTACGCAAACCACACAAACATAACGAGAGAATTTTATCCGTAGTGGATGCTGTTGAACTCCGTGACTGTTCCTACTAACGAGAGAAATGAGCGCTGGAAGAATTACTCTACCACCTCAGTTTCGTTACCGTATTTTAAGAGAAGTTACAACCCGAGCAGACGTGAACGTTGCAGACGACGTCGAACGTTAATTCAGCGTTCGGTCTGAACGAGGTTAGCGTCACTGTGGCGCCACCTCGGTTCATGAAACGGGCTAACTTGGTATAACGCACAACTTCAGAAGTCTGTCTTCTAAATTTCAAGCCGAAAGACCAAAAATTGCGTCCTATGTGGTATCCATCACGCTCGTGATCATCGATTGACAAACCGCGAATCTGGTGTTGGTTGTCTGAAATGAATCGGTCTGCTGACACGCGAACGGCAGTGACTGTCATCTGAGTTTAATTTTCGTCCCTGATCGATTAACTCTATTTGACGCAATTCCGAATTGACGCACCATTACCTTGAGTAGACTCACTTTTGAGACGTTACAACAATTTAAGCCTCTAACACTAATAACTTTCTTAAATTTAAGAATCTCACTTCTTATAGAATCTCACTTCTTGAGTGTTCCAGAAGTAACAGCTTGTTATAACGACATAACTCCCTTTATATAAATGTACAACAATTTAAGCCTCTAACACTAATAACTTTCTTAAATGTAAGAATCAGCAGCTATGCATCATAGATTTCTGCACAGTGATTTACAACGCTATTTGGGAACGCTACCCTTGCAGAAAGACAACTGTGTATTATGCATGACGAGACAGCACACTATTTTCTACGAATCGTGCGACAGCACGTTATCGCAACGTTTCATCTGCGATGGACTGGCCGAGGAGATCCGGTAGCACGGCCTCTCCGTTCGCCGGAATTGAATGCGTTGGAATAGTGGAGGACGTTTAAAGGCACTAATCTGTGCCAAATGTATCGAAAATGTGCAGACGCTAAACGGGCGTGTGTCCAATGCATATGACCCATGTGCGAATGGAACCAGGTGTATTTGGAAGAAGGAGTGATTCATCGTAAAGAAGGCTTGAAGGACGTCAGGATACCTGATAACCACAAACACCACTGCCTATAGTGTCTGTTTCTATGTATCAAACAGACTGGAATGGGAGGACACATTGATTCATATATCAACAGGTATTGGTTTCCGGACATGTCACTGTAGGAATTTTTTTTTAGTTTTGACAAAATACCATCTCCTGCAGGAATATGTGTAACTTTTTTTTAAAAAATCGGATAAACCTTTTTGAAACTCCCTGTATTCTCTGCCACCTTGCACTACCACCGTTTAATATTAGGTTATGTGGCGTGCGAGTGTTGTGGTTTGATTGCGTGTTGTACAGTTTCAGCAAGATTACCATAAAACTAGTTACTTATTATCAATGTAACATGAGATTTTATTTAAATACTGCTTTTCCCGGCTAATGATTGTTATTTTGTATTTTGCTAGACAAGTTTCTAGCAAGAGGAGTAACGGTAAATTTAAAAAAATCCAAGTTTACTCGACAAGAAATAAAATTATTATGTCACATAATATCGCCTCAAGGAATAAGACCAGATCCAAGCAAAATGGAAGCAATTGCCAATTTTCCGTACCCACGGAAGAAAAAATAACTCAAAAGTTTCATTGGGTTAGCATCCTTTTTCGGAAGATTACTGACGACTCAGCAACTTAACGGCGAAGCGTTACTGAACCTGTCAAAGAAAAATGTACAATGGTGCTGGACACTGCAGTGCAGGGAAGACTGACAAATCAAGGAGGCACTCATTAATGCAGCGATTCTCCATCAGCCAGATATGTCAAAGGATTTCTTTATTGCATCAGACGCCTCAAATTACGGAATCGGGGCATGCCTGTTTCAAACTGAATAGATAAATGATAAACTGGAAGTCAAAATGATCGGATTTGCCAGTAGAATACTAACCAAATGTGAACTCTCCTACACAGTGACCGAACTTGAGGCACTCGCTGTAGTATTTGCTTTTAAAAAATTCGGGTACTATGTATACGGGAAGCATGTTAACGTCCTGTGTGATCACCAGGCTTTGAGTTTTATGTTAACTTGCAAGTTACTGCGCGGACGTTTAGCTCGGTGGACTAACTCTACAAAAGTATGACTTCGAAATCAGGCATGTTCATGGACCTGATACTGTAGTTGCCGACGCATTATCCAGGCTACCGCAAAGCTTACCAGAGTTTGCAGCTTTGGTTGAAAACTCCACAGAATATAAGATCTTGCTGGTAAAAGACAAAGCTCATAGAAAAAAAATATCTAGCAATGTGAAAACAACTGAAGCAATGCCAAGAAAATGATCCTATGAAGAACATCAAAGACATATTGCGTCAGCAAAATGACAGTGCTTTCCACTAGTATTATCAGTTAAGCAACGATACTGTGTTTTACAAATCAGACAATCCTAACAGTAATTGGCGAGTGTGTATTTCATCAGACCAGCTTGGAGACCTAATTCGGTTAACAAAACGAGCATGGAGGCATTCCAGCATTATCAAATGCACAATGAAAATAAATCAGTATTGTTACTGCCCGAATTAAAAAAGAAAAATACAAGAAATTATAAGAACGTGTAAGATATGCCAAAGTGAAACCGAGCAATGTATGCACTGAATTACATCCCATTGTTGCACGATGTTCGTGACATCACAGCTATCGACATTGCAGGACCCCTACCAACTGCTAGAGGGGGCTTGAAATATATCCTAGCAGTGTATGATTTGTTTACTAAATATATAAAAATGAATCCATTTCGAACGTCAACTGCCAGCCATATTGGGAAAAGGTTAACAAATAATTATATCAAGTTTGTCGGATGCCCATTTACTGTAATAACTGACAATGCTACATATTTTACCGGAGAGAGGTGGAAGGACCTTATGGAAGAACATAACATTAAACATGTCTTGATTTCACGGTTTTCTCCCAGTAGTAATCCGGTCGAGAGAATTTTTAGAGAGCTAAACCGGTTCATCCGAACTTACGCCCACAATAAGCGCACTAAATGGGTAGAATACCTAAATAGTTTTATGGGAACCTACAATAATTTACCGCACATATCCCCGGTTTTACACCATGTAAACTCATGAACGAACAGAAGAACGAAGCAAATGAATGGGCTAATCTCATACCAAAGATCCAAGAAGAAAAAATAACACATCAGGAGAAACTGCATACAGCATTACAGAATATAAGTCAACAAGCAGAGCTCCGCAAGGCAAAATTTGATAAAAAAAACTTACTAACAAACAACAATACTGTGTCGATGTGCTAAGAAAGCATCCCAAGGCATCGCTAATCAGAAGGAAGAATAGAAAATTGCAATTATTGTACGAAGGACCATTTGAAATAATCTCAATGCTACATGACGGATGTTATGTACTAGAATATATCAATACATGGAACCTAAAAGGACTGTATTGTTATAGAAACATTAACAAATATTTGCAGTAGGAATCCACTTTTATGCCTATATAAAGAAAATAATATATCTGGTGTTAATGCACAATAGCGCAATTGTAAAAATGTAAATAGTAGTTATAGTGAAAATGTTATCATAAGTAATTTCATGAATTTATATGTACTAGTCTGTAAGTTTACATGCCAGTAGTTAGACTATAGTATTCATGAAGTATAAACCCCAAAAAGGGGAGAATTTATGATAAAAATTTTAATTATTCTGAAAAGGTCATTTACCAGATAGAGGTAACTGCCAATCCTATCTCAGTAAACGTAAATTTTTTATCTTTTCTATGTAGGTTATAGAAATTACCAATATAAATAAGTGTATGGCTAGATAATACGTTTATTCATGTACGAGGGTAAATGAGGCATGAATGTTTCGATAAACCTCACTTATTGTAAACGCACACACGTAACGAATGTTAATTGTGTGTGAGTTGCTTGTCTGTCTGTATCTGCATTCACTATTCATGGAACGTGCAAACCACCTCCGCTGGGACCTTGCCCAGTACGGCGGTGCGGGTCTCTACGTTCCTCGGAGTATGGGACATCATCATCATAATTTCCTGTTGTGTACCGTTTCAGGTACATTTTTCTTTGTACGGTTATATTTATCGTTTGTTCTTACGAGCTTTTTTCCTGTTAGGTGAACCGGACATGGATATCTGTCCAATAATCTGGTAATAATCCCAACAAAAATATGAATGAGTGAGTATAAATGAACAGAAATAAAATGTATGCCATCAAATATGGAAATGTACTAGTATCTACACATTTCAATGATGATCCTATGGCCAGAACAATGTAAAAGATTCTAGCAATCTCATATTTTTTTAAACAGTGTATGATCTTTGTTATCATGTTATTACAATATTGAACAATGTGCACATGGACAAATAATTTATTATTTTGTAAAGTGTCATCTGTATAGTAAATGTCTGTTGTGTGGTTTATGAAACACTAGCAGCAATCAGGACAGTGCATCGTGTCCCACAAGAACTATGAAAATCTGGTGGACGCGTGAAAAACTGTGTTTTCTTTTAAGAAAAGTGATGAACAGTGATTATAGAACATAGGAACGCTCATAAAGTGTTAATGTTAGCACCAGCGACATGGACGTTAAAAACTGTTAACAGTATTAAAATCGATGTAAAACTGTAGACCTCAAATTAAGGTGTTACGAGTCAGTTTCGCGTACCAAATGTTATGAGAGAATTGTACAGCCAGCCGCACGGCAACAATATAATGCAACGCTGGTGGCTACGCAGCGCCTCTCGGAAATGTTTGCTTACCGCAGGAGATAAACAAAGCACAAGATGGACACCAGAATGAAAAACGGTGCAATGTCGTACATGTGCACAGTTAATTAAAGTTGACTATGAATCACTACATTCAAATGAACAGTGTCAAGATCAGGACATCGTCCAGAAACAAACTGTATGAATACGTGTGAATGAAAGTGAATTTGAGATTAAAACGTATTCCACAGGATAAATGTAATAATTATCTTGTCACTGATACCTTTTTTTCGTCATTTCATGTACCCATCTTGTACGAGAGGGACGTATTAATTCAAGGTGTTCTTCCCAGGTATCTGTCGCTAGCAAAAGGTCATCCACATATGCTGTGACCTGATCCTAGTACGTTGTCTAACGCTGCAATGAACACACGAGCACTAATATTCAAGCCAAAGGAAAGAACACAGAATTGGTAGCTTCGGCCCCCAAACACAAAACCAGTATATTGTCTAGATTCCTTAGATAATAGGATCTGCCAAAATGAAGAACACAAATCAAGTGAAGTCAGATATTTTTTACCAGAAAAAGATTGTGAATTTGCTCGTCGGGGTTTTCACGTCTCGTTCGCATTGGCACTATAATCTTGTTGATGACCCGTGCGTCGAGAACTAATCGTATACTTTTATCTGCTTTGGTTATGGCCAACAAAGGGCTACTATATGGTGAATTTGATGTTTCAATAATTCCCCAGTCCAGCATTTTTCGGATTTCCTCCAATACTTCCTTTTCCTTTGTCCAGGGGATAGAGTATGAACCTCTACAATAGGTATAATTATGAAAAATCCACCTCGATTGCACGAACTACCTGGTATTTACCTAGATTTCAGCGCGGGTAACCACGCCTTCTTCAGAACAAATATAAAACAGCTTGCCTAAATAGGCATAGTCAAAGGCTAAATTCAACACCTACAGCGGCAAGAGCCCATAAAAAATTTTACAAATACACGGTAGATATGTACCAAGTCAATAATATTACTTATCTCAACCCTGTGTATGCTGCCTCGCCTCAGCCAACGTTCTATGGTCACAGGCTGATCACGTGCGCGGCTGTCGAAATCACTGCGCATGCGCGTGGCCAGGAAACGCTCTTCTTACGCATGGGAGCGGGATTACAAAAGTTAACATGGATCGGGCGGGACCTAACTGATTGTCAAAAGTTGTCGCACAAATAGCAAATTGAGCAAATGATAAAAACGATGATGCGGGAATTAAGACATATTTAATAGCAACGCACGACAAACTTTGTGCACGGATGGTAAATCAGCCACAAGGTCCTAGAATTAGGTAATTCTTGGTACATATGTAGAAGCTTGCACAGGCTAGAGTAGCATGGAGAGCTACATCAAACCAGTCTCAGGACTGAAGACCACAACAACAACAACATGTACCGTGTATTTGTAAAAAAATTTTATGCGGTCTTGCCGCTGTAGGTGTTGAATTTAGCCTTTGACTATGTCTATTTACGCAAGCTGCTTTATATTTGTTCTGAAGAAGGCGTGGTTACCCATGCTGAAATCTAGGTAAACACCAGGTAGTTCGTGCAATGGAGGCGGATTTTTCATAATTATTTCGATACTTACGATTGCTGACGCGCTGCAATGCTGAAAGTTCTACAATAGGTCTTATGAGGATAGACTTTCATATCATAAATTTCATTTTCCATCATAAATATAATCTTTTAAGATACCTGGTCGATCAATAAATACTTCATGGTATCTGGATAACAATTTCATTCATTGTCCAGCCTGTGAAGCGTCAATGCAAGTTGCCTCTTTTACCTTCTCCTCTGTTGTTGCACCGATGTCACTCATGAGATAGGGTGTATCATTGTTTCGGTTAGGTAATATGACAGTTTTGTGGGTGATCATATTCTAACACCAACAATTTTTGTTTGCCGACGGATACATCTAATTCTCTTGTCAGCGGGAAGCTCGCACCGAACTCCCGATTTAGCTTCAACGTTATTGGTCGCTGCCGGTACTTAAGAACACGTGTTCCCCGGGCGAGATTTATTACAGCCACTCTGTCCCGTAAAAACTCAAGGCCCAGTATCACCAGTATTGATAAGTTTGGAACGTGCATATAACGCTATCACTTTCAAAGGAAATTTCAACCTGTGTCTGGTACTTTATAATTTGTGCCTTCTTTCTCAGCGCTCCTATGACTTTGCAATTCGTAAGAGGCAAAATCGGCAGTCTTTTTATTTGCGTTATCTTCTTAAAAAAATTATGCGTTCATCACCTATACACTCGTACCTGTGTCGAGGAGGATAATGGTTGCTACACCATTGAGGGTTCCATTGAAAGTTGCCTGAATACTTTCTTTTTCTTCCCTATCAGCGACGGCGGCAGATTCTCGATAAAGTTCATCTTCGATTTTCTTACCATCCTGGTAGCGAATCACATTAACATTCTCTCGCCTTCATTCTTAGTCTCGGTCTCCTGGCGAAGGCCTACAGGGACCGAGATTAGTTTGTTGACTTTGGTATATTTTGTTTCGGCTCCGAGGATACCTCCACTATTTTCAGATTTTGTGATTCTACAGTCGGAGGTGGTATACTCGGGTCCCACCATTGTGGATACTGGTTATTCGTCGTAGGTATAGTAATTTACGGCTGACCCGAATTCATAGAATTTTGTTGCGGCTGCGAATGACTTGGTCCTGGTTGTAGCCGATATTGATTGTCACCACGCATATTTTTTTGGTTTATCCTTGTACGGACTGTCCGATTTATTTTCATTTTGTCTTTTACGATTAGAATTATTATTATTATTGTTGGAATTTTCATTACTGTATTGCCTTTGATTACCATTCGGATGCTGGTAGTCATTGGTTTCCTGGTAATTATTATTATTACAGAAGTAATCAGATTTTTGTTTATAAATATTTTTACCATTAATATACTTGCATTGCCATGGGTTTTGTTTTTGTTTTATTGGGACTGCCTTTGCCCATATTTCCAGTATTTCCGTTCCAAGAACAGTTTAGCACTATTTATTGTGTCAGAATTCTTTCGGGCGTCTTCTTGGACTGAGTCTAACGAATCTTTCACAGATGAAAATTCCTTAAGATCAGTATCTGTGACGTTAAATAGTTTCTCCCTAATATCTACTGCCGGCCAGTGTGGCCGAGCGGTTCTAGGCGCTTCAGTCTGGAACCGCGCGACCGCTACGGTCGCAGGTTCGAATCCTGCCTCGTACATGGATGTGTGTGTTTTCCTTAGGTTAGTTAGGTTTAAGTAGTTCTAAGTTCTAGGGGACTGATGACCTCAGATGTAAAGTCCCATAGCGCTCAGAGCCATTTTTTTTTTAATATCTATTGGCAATCTAGCCTTCTATACTCGTAAAACGTCCCGTGTGGCTACTGATTCATTCCAGTACGGTGTCATATTAATGCATTTTTCAATGTATTTTCTTAAAGAGACTGTCTTCGGGTTGTATATTTCTGCGTTATATACAATCTTCCTTAGTCGTTCTTGGGTCGACGCTGACCAGAACTGGTCGAGAAATGCCTTCTCAAATTCGTTAAATGTTTTGCATGTTTCTGCTGCGTTCAACCAACGCCACCTAGGTGGCGTTGGTTCAACGCCCAGAGCGATGCGTCATCGGGAATGTGTCAAACCACAAATTGGATTTTCTGTTCCTCCGTCCAAGACTTTGGAATAACACTTCTTAAGTTCCTAATAAAAACTACGGGATACTCTCCTCGTTGAATACTTGGAATGGGCGGTGTTTAATCACGCTCTCTTCATGCATTAAGGAACTGAAGTCATGGAGTTGTTGACATTAGCAGGCGGTGTGCTGACTTTATTACAAGTACACCCTACTTAATAATTCGGGTTTCTTGGTGAAATAAAATGCTGGGGTAACATAGATTGATTACCGAACTTGGTCTTTCATGCGCTGCAATAGAGGTCGTCGGCAAATTTTCATTGTACCTTTGCTTGTCAGTACCAGCGTCCTCCTTGCTGTGTGCTGACATTGTTTCAAAATTGTGGTTTGCCATGTTCAGTACCTTGGCTACTTCCGTTCTGACTTATTTCTGTACCTCTGTGGGGATGTCATTCTGTATTGACTCCACAGCAATAGCCAAAGCTTTGAACTGGGTTTCTAACTTATCTACTTCGGTTTGAAGATCATTCACTTGGTTCAAATGGCTCTGAGCACTATGGGACTTAACATCTGTGGTCATCAGTCCCTTAGAACTTAGAACTACTTAAACCTAACTAACCTAAGGACATCACACACATTCATGCCTGAGGCAGGATTCGAACCTGCGACCGTAGCAGTCGCGCGGTTCCGGACTGAGCGCCTAGAACCGCTAGACCACCGCGGCCGGCATCATCATTCACTTGAGTTGGTATGTTTGCCAACGGTTCAATACTAGTTTTTATTGCACTGATTTCTTTGTTGAAATGAGTCATAATTGCTTTATCGCGATCGACTAACACTTGATTAATTCTCTGGACAATTTCCTTATCTCGTTCTATAAAAATATTGTTTATTTGTTCCATGAATTTCCTCTCACGCACCTGGTCCCTGAGTTTGCGTTACTGTTCGCGGTCCTGCTCCCTTCGCTCGCGTTCCTGTTTTTCTATGGCCTTTTCTTGTCTACGTTTCTCCTTTTCCTTCTCACGTTCCTGCTCCCTGCGCTTGCGTTCCTGTTCCATGATATTGAACTTTTGAAATAATAATGCTAGCATATCCGGTACTAGCATAGCTTGAAAGTTGCTAAATTCCGCCCCTTGTGCAGTAGAAATATTATCTTTCACTTCTAATGGTTTAACTGCAGGAATGTCCGTTTGTGTAAACAAATCTCCAGTTTCATTTTCACTTGGAATATCTGGTAATAAATTGTCATCATCAATATTTACATTCTCAAGTACTTGCACTGAAGTGTGCGAATTTTGATCTATTTGAGGGTTCTGATGCCATTCCTGAGTCAGCCTGCTCATTCTACTTTACTTGCTCCTTTGGTCTAACCGTGTTTGTCACTAATCTTGCACACACACACACACACACACACACACACACACACACACACACACACACACACACACATATATATATATATATATATATATATATATATATATATATATATATATGTATATACTCCTGGAAATGGAAAAAAGAACACATTGACACCGGTGTGTCAGACCCACCATACTTGCTACGGACACTGCGAGAGGGCTGTACAAGCAATGATCACACGCACGGCACAGCGGACACACCAGGAACCGCGGTGTTGGCCGTCGAATTGCGCTAGCTGCGCAGCATTTGTGCACCGCCGCCGTCAGTGTCAGCCAGTTTGCCGTGGCATACGGAGCTCCATCGCAGTCTTTAACACTGGTAGCATGCCGCGACAGCGTGGACGTGAACCGTATGTGCAGTTGACGGACTTTGAGCGAGGGCGTATAGTGGGCATGCGGGAGGCCGGGTGGACGTACCGCCGAATTGCTCAACACGTGGGGCGTGAGGTCTCCACAGTACATCGATGTTGTCGCCAGTGGTCGGCGGAAGGTGCACGTGCCCGTCGACCTGGGACCGGACCGCAGCGACGCACGGATGCACGCCAAGACCGTAGGATCCTACGCAGTGCCGTAGGGGACCTCACCGCCACTTCCCAGCAAATTAGGGACACTGTTGCTCCTGGGGTATCGGCGAGGACCATTCGCAACCGTCTCCATGAAGCTGGGCTACGGTCCCGCACACCGTTAGGCCGTCTTCCGCTCACGCCCCAACATCGTGCAGCCCGCCTCCAGTGGTGTCGCGACAGGCGTGAATGGAGGGACGAATGGAGACGTGTCGTCTTCAGCGATGAGAGTCGCTTCTGCCTTGGTGCCAATGATGGTCGTATGCGTGTTTGGCGCCGTGCAGGTGAGCGCCACAATCAGGACTGCATACGACCGAGGCACACAGGGCCAACACCCGGCATCATGGTGTGGGGAGCGATCTCCTACACTGGCCGTACACCACTGGTGATCGTCGAGGGGACACTGAATAGTGCACGGTACATCCAAACCGTCATCGAACCCATCGTTCTACCATTCCTAGACCGGCAAGGGAACTTGCTGTTCCAACAGGAAAATGCACGTCCGCATGTATCCCGTGCCACCCAATGTGCTCTAGAAGGTGTAAGTCAACTACCCTGGCCAGCAAGATCTCCGGATCTGTCCCCCATTGAGCATGTTTGGGACTGGATGAAGCGTCGTCTCACGCGGTCTGCACGTCCAGCACGAACGCTGGTCCAACTGAGGCGCCAGGTGGAAATGGCATGGCAAGCCGTTCCACAGGACTACATCCAGCATGTCTACGATCGTCTCCATGGGAGAATAGCAGCCTGCATTGCTGCGAAAGGTGGATATACACTGTACTAGTGCCGACATTGTGCATGTTCTGTTGCCTGTGTCTATGTGCCTGTGGTTCTGTCAGTGTGATCATGTGATGTATCTGATCCCAGGAATGTGTCAATAAAGTTTCCCCTTCCTGGGACAATGAATTCACGGTGTTCTTATTTCAATTTCCAGGAGTGTATACATATAATCTTTCGTACGTTCGCAATATGTATTGTTGTTGTTGTGGTCTTCAGTACTGAGACTGGTTTGATGCAGCTCTCCATGCTACTCTATCCTGCGCAAGCTTCTTCATCTCCCAGTACCTACTACACCCTACATCCTTCTGAATCTGGTTAGTGTATTCATCTCTTGGTCTCCCTCTACAACTTTTACCCTCCACGCTGCCCTCCAATACTAAATTGGTGATCCCTTGATGCCTCAGAACGTGTCCTACCAACCGATCCCTTCTTCTGATCAAGTTGTGCCACAAACTTCTCTTCTCCCCAATTCTATTCAATACCTCCTCATTAGTTGTGTGATCTACCCATCTAGTCTCAGCATTCTTCTGTAGCACCACATTTCGAAAGCTTCTAGTCTCTTCTTGTCTAAACTATTTATCGTCCATGTTTCACTTCCATACGTGACTACACTCCATACAAATACTTTCAGAAACGACTTCCTGACACTTAAATCTATACTTGATGTTAACAAATTTCTCTTCTTGAGAAACGCTTTCCTTGCCATTGCCAGTCTACATTTTATATCCTCTCTACTTCGACCATCATCAGTGATTTTGTTCCCCAAATAGCAAAACTCCTTTACTACTTTAAGTGTCTCATTTCCTAATCTAATTCCCTCAGCATCACCCGACTTAATTCGACTACATTCCATTATCCTCGTTTTGCTTTTGTTGATGTTCATCTTATATCCTCCTTTCAAGACACTGTCCATTCCGTTCAACTGCTCTTCCAGGTCCTTTGCTGTCTCTGACAGAATTACAATGTCATCGGCAAACCTCAAGGTTTTTATTTCTTCTCCATAGATTTTAATACCTACTCCGAATTTTTGTTTTGTTTCCTTTACTGCTTGCTCAATATACAAATTGAATAACATCAGGGAGAGGCTACAACCCTGTCTCACTCCCTTCCCAACCACTGCTACCCTTTCATGTGCCTCGACTCATAACTGCCATCTGGTTTCTGCACAAATTGTAAATAGCCTTTCGCTCCCTGTATTTTACCCCTGCCACCTTTAGAATTTGAAAGAGAGTATTCCAGTCAACATTGTCAAAAGCTTTCTCTAAGTCTACAAATGCTAGAAACGTAGGTTTGCCTTTCCTTAATCTTTCTTCTAAGATAAGTCGTAAGGTCAGTATTGCCTCACGTGTTCCAGTGTTTCTACGGAATCCAAACTGATCTTTCCCCGAGGTCGGCTTCTACTAGTTTTTCCATTCGTCTGTAAAGAATTCGCGTTAGTATTTTGCAGCTGTGGCTTATTAAACTGATTGTTTGGTAATTTTCACATCTGTCAACACCTGCTTTCTTTGGGATTGGAATTATTATATTCTTCTTGAAGTCTGAGGGTATTTCGCCTGTTTCATACATCTTGCTCACCAGATGGTGGAGTTTTGTCAGGACTGGCTCTCCCAAGGCCGTCAGTAGTTCCAATGGAATGTTGTCTACTCCGGGGGCCTTGTTTCGACTCAGGTCTTTCAGTGCTCTGTCAAACTCTTCACGCAGTATCGTATCTCCCATTTCATCTTCATCTACATCCTCTTCCATTTCCATAATATTGTCCTCAAGTACATCGCCCTTGTATAGACCCTCTATATACTCCTTCCACCTTTCTGCTTTCCCTTCTTTGCTTAGAATTGGGTTTCCATCTGAACTCTTGGTGTTCATACAAGTGGTTCTCTTATCTCCAAAGGTCTCTCTAATTTTCCTGTACGCAGTATCTATCAATGAATTAACATTTGAAAATATTTCTCAATGTTAATGGCTTATTATTTAGCATTCATTAACAAACCACGTTGTAGACCAATAGCGCTAATGGCTGCGCTCCTTAACACCTGAGCAGAAAACTCAACTTTTATATAGGACGAGAATTATAATAAAATAAAACTTTAAACAAAGAAAATTCATTTCAATGACACAGCTCTATTTTTCAAATATTAATCAACAATATAATATATATATATATATATATATATATATATATATACTCCTGGAAATTGAAATAAGAACACCGTGAATTCATTGTCCCAGGAAGGGGAAACTTTATTGACACATTCCTGGGGTCAGATACATCACTTGATCACACTGACAGAACCACAGGCACATAGACACGGGCAACAGAGCATGCACAATGTCGGCACTAGTACAGTGTATATCCACCTTTCGCAGCAATGCAGGCTGCTATTCTCCCATGGAGACGATCGTAGAGATGCTGGATGTAGTCCTGTGGAACGGCTTGCCATGCCATTTCCACCTGGCGCCTCAGTTGGACCAGCGTTCGTGCTGGACGTGCAGACCGCGTGAGACAACGCTTCATCCAGTCCCAAACATGCTCAATGGGGGACAGATCCGGAGATCTTGCTGGCCAGGGTAGTTGACTTACACCTTCTAGAGCACGTTGGGTGGCACGGGATACATGCGGACGTGCATTGTCCTGTTGGAACAGCAAGTTCCCTTGCCGGTCTAGGAATGGTAGAACGATGGGTTCGATGACGGTTTGGATGTACCGTGCACTATTCAGTGTCCCCTCGACGATCACCAGTGGTGTACGGCCAGTGTAGAAGATCGCTCCCCACACCATGATGCCGGGTGTTGGCCCTGTGTGCCTCGGTCGTATGCAGTCCTGATTGTGGCGCTCACCTGCACGGCGCCAAACACGCATACGACCATCATTGGCACCAAGGCAGAAGCGACTCTCATCGCTGAAGACGACACGTCTCCATTCGTCCCTCCATTCACGCCTGTCGCGACACCACTGGAGGCGGGCTGCACGATGTTGGGGCGTGAGCGGAAGACGGCCTAACGGTGTGCGGGACCGTAGCCCAGCTTCATGGAGACGGTTGCGAATGGTCCTCGCCGATACCCCAGGAGCAACAGTGTCCCTAATTTGCTGGGAAGTGGCGGTGAGGTCCCCTACGGCACTGCGTAGGATCCTACGGTCTTGGCGTGCATCCGTGCGTCGCTGCGGTCCGGTCCCAGGTCGACGGGCACGTGCACCTTCCGCCGACCACTGGCGACAACATCGATGTACTGTGGAGACCTCACGCCCCACGTGTTGAGCAATTCGGCGGTACGTCCACCCGGCCTCCCGCATGCCCACTATACGCCCTCGCTCAAAGTCCGTCAACTGCACATACGGTTCACGTCCACGCTGTCGCGGCATGCTACCAGTGTTAAAGACTGCGATGGAGCTCCGTATGCCACGGCAAACTGGCTGACACTGACGGTGGCGGTGCACAAATGCTGCGCAGCTAGCGCCATTCGACGGCCAACACCGCGGTTCCTGGTGTGTCCGCTGTGCCGTGCGTGTGATCATTGCTTGTACAGCCCTCTCGCAGTGTCCGTAGCAAGTATGGTGGGTCTGACACACCGGTGTCAATGTGTTCTTTTTTCCATTTCCAGGAGTATATATATATATATATATATATATATATATATATATATATATATATATATATATAAAACCGGCCACTCCGGCCGGCTAATTGTTTCTAGCTGCCTCCGCTGCAGTCACCTCTCATCTGAACTCAAACAGAAGAATATTTCGGAAATGGTCCGATCTCTCCACTTGGCACTCCATTTTCTAGCGTCCATAGTTCCGCTCACTATCTTCAGATGACAAAATGAGAGTATGCAAGCTCAAACACCAACAGTTCACTACGAATAAAAAGTGACAATACATAAACCCTTAGCAACCGAAATTACCGACATGCAAAACAGAAATGCCACGAACTTATGCACCAACTGTAATATCCACAACTATATTTTACTCAGAACAGTATTCACTACAGCATTGTGTGTGGAATTTGAGCGAACATTCTCGTGGTATTAATAAAAAAAGGACTTCATCGATACTAAAATAATAATAAATAATTATTGTCAGTGGCATAATTTAATTTGCTGGGAAAATCATATCTCAGACAATGCTCATGGAAAAAAATACTGAAGATCTAAATCTGTTGTTATCTATGATCATTCTAGAATAATTCTTCTTCTTGTTCTAACTGTTGTAATGATCGGACGTGATTGATGTCTTGTAACACTGGTGTCTTTAAAAAAAAACTGCATTATATTGTTGACTAATATTTGAAAATTAGAGTTTCTGTGTTACTGAAATGAATTTTCTTTGTTTAAAGTTTTATTTTATTATAATTCTCGTCCTATATAAATGTTAAGTTTTATGTTCAGGTATAAAGAAGCGCAGCCATTAGCGCTATTGATCTACAACGTGGTTTATTACTGAATGCTAAATAATAAGCCATTGACATTGAGAAATATTTTCAAATGTTAATACATATAGTGAACGTATACTATTTGTTAGTAATAAAACAGGGCCTGAAGCAGAATAACCGCCATCTTAGTGAAATATTGAAGCGGTAGTTTTAAATAGATTTTCTATGCGGACATAAAGTTTTGTTGGTCGTAATTGCAATAATAATTGTGTATTGGTGGCCCAAACCCACTTTGAGGAAGTAAATTCGACTTAGGTTGTGAATATCTTTAAAGGTAGTGCAAATAGCATCTTGCGTGACATAAACTCTTATCTACTGATGTCTGAAGCCTGGTTATTTCGTAACAATTTTTATGAAATATTTTGACAGGAAAAATACATTAGTGTTGTGTGCGTGTTGTATTGTGTAACAAAGCTCTTCATTTTGCTTAAAGAAAAGTGCTGCCACCTCGAATAACAGTAGCGTTTAAATAAAACCTCATGTTATATTGATAGAAAGCAACTAGTTTTATGGTAATCTTGCTGAAACTCTACAATACGTAATCAAACCACAATACTCGCACGCCACATTGGCGCCCAACCTGGGGCCCCAATACACGACATTTATCATACATTGGCGCCCAACCTGGGGCTGCGAGTGTAATATATTCAAATGTATTTGTCTTGTAGATATTTTGTGCAGACATTTCACCCATTTTTGCTATTGTTATTTGTATATAATGTTAGTTGCAAGGTATTTTGTGGAAAATACTGTTATTGTCAGTGAACGTACAAAAGATTTTATACATATATATGAATTTTCTTTGTTTAAAGTTTTATTTTATTATAATTCTCGTCCTATATAAATGTTAAGTTTTATGTTCAGGTATAAAGAAGCGCAGCCATTAGCGCTATTGATCTACAACGTGGTTTATTATGTTTTTTATATATGTATAAAATCTTTTGTACGTTTGTACGTTCACTGACAAGGATGTTACCTTCAGGATAAAAGCGCGTTCCGGACAGGACTCGTCGAGTTCTTCGCCTCAAAACCACGTGATTTCTACAGTCACGGAATTGAAAAGTTATCCCAGTTTTGACAGACTTATAAATAGTGAACGAGAACATATTATTGATGACTAAAGTGTTACGTGTGCCTGATGCGTTTATTAAACTTGTGGAAAAACGCTACGAACTTATACACCAACGCTATGCAAACTTTTTTTTCTAGTCTTGACCAAGTACCACCTCCTATAGGAATATGTGGCACTTTTTCTTTTTAAGAAACCCTATAGAGTGTTGTGAAATAAGATAAACTTTTTGAACCTTCCTGTATTTTAGGCCACCCTACACTATCACCGTTTAAAACTGACAGATTACCTACATGTATATCAAAACATGAAACAGATTATTCGTGGGTGCTTCTCCAACACAGAGAGTGGTATGACCTGCTGAGATACCTATTCACACGGCATGCTACCGTCTACACGCTTTCCAATTGAAAAATGCTATTTCTGCGTTAAAGACGAGCGTTACATCTTGTTGTGAAGATGCCATTTTTATTACCTTTTACATGATGCTTCCTAACATGTCGCGTAAACTTGCTTCGAGGCCAAAGTTTATAAGCTATTTAAAGATATGAAGCACTATTTAATGCATGAATGAGTATATTCTGTAACTTCGTTGAATTTTAAGGCAAGTCTTATTAAGTGGACAGAGGCATTGGCAGGTTGAAGCTCTGGAAGGGATTGAGAATCGTGCCTCGGTAGTTCAACCGGTAAGACAAGGGTCCGAACTACAAACTCAATCCAGCATCCTCCTTGAATCCCTTAGGAAGTTCGACGACTATAATGTACATAATGAAGAATGTATGACGTCACACATGGTGAAGAACTGTTCGTAAACTTCCAGTAACACATTGCAAGTCTTTTGTTCTACAAAAAGAAAAAAAAGTTAAAGATGATCCTTGGCTTGGTAACAGGGGAATGAAAGATACTTCTTCGGTTTCAGATTTATTCATTCGATTACATTACGAAAGACAAAGACGAAAACTGGTAATATGAACTCACATTTCCGTTTCAGCACGTCTTGCAGTCTAGAGGGCATCCACTGCGTCGATTCGAGTGAAACGCCAGATAATTTCTACAGTAATTTTTCCGTAAGCGATTTTTCGAAAGTTGAGTGAAGGTCGTTTTTAATATAACGGTGTCGATTGAAGCTCCTTGACGTTAATATCTCTTTATAATCTTGCCACACTTATGAGGCTTGCTGACAGAAGACAGAACCGAAGTTGTTGTTGATGTTACATAAAACGAATCGAAAACAGGAAAAGTCATTGTCAGTACCATACAATACATAGAGCAAGCTAAAAATATTCGCATTGCATAATATGTATTACACATACGTGTCTTTATCATATCTCAAGAAAATGTATCGGGTGTAAGACAGTCACAAAGATCTTTCGACGAACAGGTTCATAGTGAAATAATCTTCCAGGTTGTTGCTCACGAGTTCGATTGAATTAACGTCTGGTGCAGGAAGACACGTATGCATGACCTTAGTTGCGAAGGAACCTTTACCTATAACACTGGCTGTATGGAGTTATTGTCTCGAAAACACCTGAGGTAGTTTGCAGTCTGCAGTTCTTGATCACTTTTTCAGATCTATAACTGGCTGTATGCAGTTATTGTCTTGAAAACACCTGAGGTAGTCTGCAGTCTGCAGTTCTTGATCACTTTTTCAAATCTAACCTTCGGAGGTTATAGCATTTCTTCCCCAGTAGTTCGAGCGACCAACGCCGTCAGAAATAATGAACTTGTTTTCGCCTGAAAACACCACACAACGTCTCCACTCCACATTTTATGTAGCTTGCACCACCGCAAACTGGAACCCGATCACCTGGTTAGCCTTGCTAACGCAACGCATATCCCGAGCTACGTGTCCTTCATAAAGCCTTCCGTAAGGATGAAAATCGCTTTCGTCGCACGCTTACGGTTCCATCGCCCCCTCAAAGTCGGTGAGCGTTTTTGCCCTTGGGTGGAAAGCTAGAGGGCAGGGCGGTAATATTCCAATCAGTATTCATAATGAGTTGTTTCATAATGCCTGCAGCGCTTTCGACCTTTGAATCATATTAATGATAAACTCGGAAAGTTAGTGCTTTGCATGATGAAATACCAAAAGTTGCCGCTCCTCACAGGTTGAGTCTCTCCGAGATCCAGTGTATTCGCTACCGGTGTCAGTGCGAGGTAGACACCCTGCAGTAGAGTAAAGATGGATTTACACTTGGCGGAACGTGACCGTAACGTCCGTCGCGTCAAAAGATACTTCTATGTAAGGCAAATGGTGGCATTCACACACACCGTCAACGGAGCGTCATCGACACTTCACATCAGCGTCACGCCAAGGTTTTTCGGGGAAAATGTTTCAACGGTCCATAGCGTAACCTATCTGGCGAGCATCTGTCACATTAAGTACACTGTGTGAACTAATGCGAAAGTATTCCCCACCGACTGCTATTGCTATACGGTCTTAATATGTACTGGAAGACAATACTAAGTTCAAGTATTTTATTTCATACACTGAAGGAGTACATTGCAAAATAAACAATATATATCTTGTTCAGCGTGCTTTACTTACGATTTTTCCAGTGGAATAGCGAAAGGAAAAACTGAGAGTAAAGAAGTATATGTAGACTTAGTACAAATACACTAAAACGGCCCATATAGACATACCGTGGTAGTCAAACAACCAGCTTCTGTCGAGGTGATATTGGACGCCTAAATCTTGAATTTCTCTTCGTAATTTTTATTTGTATCTCGCTTAACGGGTAAAAAACTGTTGTTTAGACATTCTGAAATATTTGTAGAACGATGACTCCTCCTCTTCTAGCTCCTTGTAAAGAATGTGAAATCTCCTTCACAGTCTCGACTGTTTAACATTTTTCTAATCCAGACTGTTCTTGCTCTCTGTTCCTCATCACCAAACGCAACAGCAATCACTACGTACAGCTTTGAACTAAATTTCGGCATTTTATGACAATGTGTCACTAACCACGAAATAGCGCCTCTGGTGAGTATTTCATGAACCAGACGTTCTTTCGACGTTGACGTGCCGTGTAGTGTGAATGCTCAAGCAATCCTCTGACCGTCGACGTTCAAACACGTGACGGTTACGTGATGGTGACGTTCCGGTAAGTGTGAATCCACCTTAATTCAACCGATGTGTCGTCATTATACCTCTCTAAGTGCTTCAATGCCGTGTTACGCATCACAGCATGATGTAGAATTTCTTAATGTTTTCAATAAGTGGTACCCTTTTTAATGTCCATGTTTATCGTGGAAACCTTGGGTTGTGTCTGTAGTACGTTTTTAATACATCGTTTTGTGAATGGATTGTATGCAACAAAAAGAAAATTATTTCAAACAACGTTTATGTTCTGTAGAAAGTAATTTCAAAATAAATCCTGCAGTGCTCTTTTGTCGAACACTGACATTTTTAGACAGTGGCTGTGTGCAAATTGTAGATTATTTATTTCAAAGAAAAAGACAGCAATCAGCCCCTGTTCATAATAGCGCCGAAGCTCTGAAGACCACATCCAAATAATGCATCATGCTGAGAAAGATAGCCTTATGAATCTACTCGAAGAGACAGAAATATATGTGCATAAAAGCAACTCACCACATCTTTTCCTCAGTGAACAAACAGAGTTAGGCAATGCAGAACATTTAGTCAGTAATCTATTAAAAACGCTACACTAAAATATAGCAGCCTGTTCAGTCACACATTAATACAGTTGTTGAATTCGTTTACCTTCCAACTAGCCGTCATATGTTACTAAAATTTGTACCGTCGTAAAACGCCACCCACTAATGTTGGTCCCTGTATGTACCACAATATTTACGTAGTATCATTTAAGTAACATTTCCTAACAATCTGGTTGCTACATATGTTGACTTTGTTATTAAAGCTCAATGAATGTTAAATGTACATAATGTAACGCTTATTCTGTGTAAATTTTCTGTTGTCAAATCAATGTACATATTGTATTTTTTATTTTATTTTTAGTCATCAGCCTTCTGACTGGTTTGACGCGGCACACCACGAATTCCTCTCCTGTGCTAACCTCTTCAACTCAGAGCAGGGCTCGCTGCCTACGTTATTATTATTATGCTATGTTCAAAACTTCCTTGTGATGTACAAATCTTAGGAGAGCATTTTACCTTTTCCTACGGCCCACTCATGCGAAATGTTGTAGGAATTTGAAAGGGGCACCTACTTGCTTCTATTCACATGATTTGAGCCAAATTGGTGAGCCCCATTCCATTTTTGATTCAACTCTTTAAATCTCACTTTCTCCTCCAAACATCTTCTGGAGCAGAGCTCCTTTAGCAGATCATCTACGGGAAACGCTTTCATACTAAATTTCTAAAGCGAGTAGCCTTCTTTACCACCATTTGAGTTACAAGGGTAGTTGTTGTTATTGTGGTCTTCAGTCCTGAGACTGGTTTGACGCAGCTCTCCATGCTACTCTATCCTGTGCAAGCTTCTTCATCTCCCAGTATCTACTGCAACCTACATCTTTCTAAATGTGCTTGGTATATTCATCTCTTGGTTTCCCTCTACGATTTTTACCCTCCACGCTGCCCTCCAATACTAAATTGGTGATCCCTTCATGCCTCAGAACATGTCCTACCAACCGATCCCTTCTTCCTGTCAAGTTGTGCCACAAACTTCTCTTCTCCCCAATCCTATTCAATACCTCCTCATTAGTTATGTGATCTACCCATCTAGTCTTCAGCATTCTTCTGAAGCACCACATTTCGAAAGCTTCTTTTCTCTTCTTGTCTAAACTATTTATCGTCCATGTTTCACTTCCATACATAACTACACTCCATACAAATACTTTCAGAAACGACATCCTGACACTTAAATCTATACTCGATGTTAACAAATTTCTCTTATTCAGAAACGCTTTCCTTGCCATTGCCAGTCTACATGTTATATCCTCTCTACTTCGACCATCATCAGTTATTTTGCTCCCCAAATAGCAAAACTCCTTTACTACTTGAAGTGTCTCATTTCCTAATCTAATTCCCTCAGCATCACCCGACTTAATTCGACTACATTCCATTATCCTCGTTTTGCTTTTGATGATGTTCATCTTCTATCCTCCTTTCAAGACACTATCCATTCCGTTCAACTGCTCTTCCAAGTCCTTTGCTGTCTCTGACAGAATTACAATTGCAACGGCGAACCTCAAAGTTTTTTTTTCTTCTCCACTGATTTTAATACCTACTCCAAATTTTTCTTTTGTTTCCTTCACTGCTTGCTCGATATACAGATTGAATAACATCGGGGAGAGGCTACAACCCTGTCTCACTCCCTTCCCAACCACTGCTTCCCTTTCATGTCCCTCGACTCTTATAACTGCCATCTGGTTTCTGTACAAATTGTAAATTGCCTTTCGCTCCCTGTATTTTACCCCAGCCACCTTTAGAATTTGAAAGAGAGTATTCCAATCAACATTGTCAAAAGCTTTCTCTATGTCTGCAAATGCTAGAAACGTAGGTTTGCCTTTCCTTAATCTAGCTTCTAAGATAATTCGTAGGGTCAGTATTGCCTCACATGTTCCAACATTTCTACGGAATCCAAACTGATCTTCCCCAAGGTCGGCGTTTACTAGTTTTTCCATTCGTCTGTAAAGAATTCGCGTTAGTGTTTTGCAGCCGTGACTTATTAAACTGATATTTCGGTAATTTTCGAATCTGTCAACACCTGCTTTCTTTGGGATTGGAATTATTATATTCTTCTTGAAGTCTGAGGGTATTTCGCCTGTCTCATACATTTTGCTCACCAGATGGTAGAGTTTTGTCAGGACTGGCTCTCCCAAGGCTGTCAGTATTCTAATGGAATGTTGTCTACTCCCGGGGCCTTGTTTCGACTCAGGTCTTTCAGTGCTCTGTCAAACTCTTCACGCAGTATCATATCTCCCATTTCATCTTCATCTATATCCTCTTCCATTTCAATAATATTGTCCTCAAGTGCATCGCCCTTGTATAGACCCTCTATTTACTCCTTCCACCTTTCTACTTTACCTACTTTGCTTACAACTGGGTTTCCATCTGAGTTCTTGATATTCATACAAGTGGCTCTCTATTCTCCAAAGGTCTCTTTAATTTTCCTGTAGGCAGTATCTATCTTACCCCTAGTGAGATAAGCCTCTACATCCTTACATTTGTCCTCTAGCTATCCCTGCTTAGCCATTTTGCACTTCCTGTCGATCTCATTTTTGAGACGTTTGTATTCCTTTTTGTGTGCTTCATTTACAGCGTTTTTATATTTTCTCCTTTCATCAATTAAATTCAATATTTCTTCTGTTACCCAAAGATTTCTATCAGCCCTCGTCTTTTTACCTACTTGATCCTCTGTTGCCTTCACCATTTCATCTCTCAAAGCTACCTATTCTTCTTCTTCTACTGTATCTGTTTTCCCCATTCCTGTCAATTGTTCCCTAATGCTCTCCCTGAAACTCTGTACAACCTCTGGTTTAGTCAGTTTATCCAGGTCTCATCTCCTTAAATTCCCACATTTTTGCAGTTTCTTCAGTTTTAATCTACAGTTCATAACCAATAGATTGTGGTCAGAGTCCACATCTGCCCCTGGAAGTGTCTTACAATTTAAAACCTGGTTCATAAATCTCTGTCTTACCATTATATAATCTACCTGAAACCTGTCAGTATCTCCAGGCTTCTTCCATGTATACAAACTTCTTTTATAATTCTTGAACCAATAAATGATTAAGTTGTGCTCTGAGCAAAATACTACCAGGCGGCTTCCTCTTTCATTTCTTAGCCCCAATCCATATTCACCTACTACGTTTCCTTCTCTTCCTTTTCCTACTACCGAATTCCAGTCACCCATGACTATTAAATTTTCATCTCCGTTCACTATCTGAATAATTTCTTTTATTTCATCATACATTTCTTCAATTTCTTCATCATCTGCAGAGCAAGTTGGCATATAAACTTGAACTACTGTAGTAGGCGTGGGCTTCGTGTCTATCTTGGCCACAATAATTCGTTCACTATGCTGTTTGTAGTAGCTTACCCGCACTCGTATTTTTTATTCATTATTAAACCTACTCCTGCATTACCCCTATTTGATTTTGTATTTATAACCCGAGAGGCCAGACAAATGTGTGGTTCCTGAAGAGGGGCAGCAGCCTTTTCAGTAGTTGCAGGGGCAACAGTCTGGACGATTGACTGATCTGGCCTTGTAACAATAACCAAAACGGCCTTGCTGTGCTGGTACTGCGAACGGCTGAAAGCAAGGGGAAACTACAGCCGTAATTTTTCCCGAGGGCATGCAGTTTTACTGTATGACTAATTGATGATGGCGTCCTCTTGGGTAAAATATTCCGGAGATAAAATAGTCCCCCATTCGGATCTCCGGGCGGGGACTACTCAAGAGGATGTCGTTATCAGGAGAAAGAAAACTGGCGTTCTACGGATCGGAGCGTGGAATGTCAGATCCCTTAATCGGGCAGGTAGGTTAGAAAATTTAAAAAGGGAAATGGATAGGTTAAACTTAGATATAGTGGGAATTAGTGAAGTTCGGTGGCAGGAGGAACAAGACTTCTGGTCAGGTGACTACAGGGTTATAAACACAAAATCAAATAGGTGTAATGCAGGAGTAGGTTTAATAATGAATAGGAAAATAGGAATGCGGGTAAGCTACTACAAACAGCACAGCGAACGTATTGTTGTGGCCAAGATAGATACGAAGCGCACACCTACTACAGTAGTGCAAGTTTATATGCCAACTAGCTCTGCAGATGACGAAGAAATTGAAGAAATGTATGATGAAATAAAAGAAATTATTCAGATCGTGAAGGGAGACGAAAATTTAATAGTCATGGGTGACTGGAATTCGAGTGTAGGAAAAGGGAGAGAAGGAAACGTAGTAGGTGAATATGGATTGGGGCTAAGAAATGAAAGAGGAAGCCGCCTGGTAGAATTTTGCACAGAGCACAACATAATCATAGCTAACACTTGGTTTAAGAATCATGAAAGAAGGTTGTATACATGGAAGAATCCTGGAGATACTAAAACGTATCAGATAGATTACATAATGGTAAGATAGAGATTTAGGAACCAGGTTTTAAATTGTAAGACATTTCCAGGGGCAGATGTGGACTCTGACCACAATCTATTGGTTATGACCTGTAGATTAAAACTGAAGAAACTGCAAAAAGGTGGGAATTTAAGTAGATGGGATCTGGATAAACTGAAAGAACTAGAGGTTGAACAGAGTTTCAGGGAGAGCATAAGGGAACAATTGACGGGAATAGGGGAAAGAAATACAGTAGAAGAAGAATGGGTAGCTTTGAGGGATGAAATAGTGAAGGCAGCAGAGGATCAAGTAGGTAAAAAGACGAGGGCTAGTAGAAATCCTTGGGTAACAGAAGAAATATTGAATTTAATTGATGAAAGGAGAAAATATAAAAATGCAGTAAATGAAGGAGGCAAAAAGGAATACCAACGTCTAAAATATGAGATCGACAGGAAGTGCAAAATGGCTAAGCAGGGATGGCTAGAGGACAAATGTAAGGATGTAGAGGCTTATCTCACTAGGGGTAAGATAGATACTGCCTACAGGAAAATTAGAGAGACCTTTGGAGATAAGAGAGCCACTTGTATCAACATCAAGAGTTCAGATGGAAACCCGGTTCTAAGCAAAGAAGGAAAAGCAGAAAGGTGGAAGGAGTATATAGAGGGTCTATACAAGGGCGATGTACTTGAGGACAATATTATGGAAATGGGAGAGGATGTAGATGAAGATGAAATGGGAGATATGATACTGCGTGAAGAGTTTGACAGAGCACTGAAAGACCTGAGTCGGAACAAGGCCCCCGGAGTAGACAACATTCCATTGGAACTACTGACGGCCTTGGGAGAGCTAGTCCTGTCAAAACTCTACCATCTGGTGAGCAAGATGTATGAAACAGGTGAAATACCCTCAGACTTCAAGAAGAATATAATAATTCCAATCTCAAAGAAAGCAGGTGTTGACAGATGTGAAAATTACCGAACAATCAGTTTAATAAGCAACAGCTGCATAATACTAACACGAATTCTTTACAGACGAATGGAAAAACTAGTAGAAGCCGACCTCGGGGAAGATCAGTTTGGATTCCGTAGAAACACTGGAACACGTGAGGCAATACTGACCTTACGACTTATCTTAGAAGAAAGATTAAGGAAAGGCAAACCTACGTTTCTAGCATTTGTAGACTTAGAGAAAGCTTTTGACAATGTTGACTGGAATACTCTCTTTCAAATTCTAAAGGTGGCTGGGGTAAAATACAGGGAGCGAAAGGCAATTTACAATTTGTACAGAAACCAGATGGCAGTTATAAGAGTCGAGGGACATGAAAGGGAAGCAGTGGTTGGGAAGGGAGTGAGACAGGGTTGTAGCCTCTCCCCGATGTTATTCAATCTTTATATCGAGCAAGCAGTAAAGGAAACAAAAGAAAAATTTGGAGTAGGTATTAAAATCCATGGAGAAGAAATAAAAACTTTGAGGTTCGTCGATGACGTTGTAATTCTGTCAGAGACAGCAAAGGACTTGGAAGAGCAGTTGAATTGAATGGACAGTGTCTTGAAAGGAGGATAGAAGATGAACATCAACAAAAGCAAAACGAGGATAATGGAATGTAGTCGAATTAAGTCGGGTGATGCTGAGGGAATTAGATTAGGAAATGAGACACTTCAAGTAGTAAAGGAGTTTTGCTATTTGGGGAGCAAAATAACTGATGATGGTCGAAGTAGAGAGGATATAACATGTAGACTGGCAATGGCAAGGAAAGCGTTTCTGAATAAGAGAAATTTGTTAACATCAAGTATAGATTTAAGTGTCAGGAAGTCGTTTCTGAAAGTATTTGTATGGAGTGTAGTTATGTATGGAAGTGAAACATGGACGATAAATAGTTTGGACAAGAAGAGAATAGAAGCTTTCGAAATGTGGTGCTACAGAAGAATGCTGAAGATTAGATGGGTAGATCACATAACTAATGAGGAAATATTGAATAGGATTTGGGAGAAGAGAAGTTTGTGGCACAACTTGACCAGAAGAAGGGATCGGTTGGTAGGACATGTTCTGAGGCATCAAGGGATCACCAATTTAGTATTGGAGGGCAGCGTGGAGGGTAAAAATCATAGAGGGAGACCAAGAGATGAATACACTAAGCAGATTCAGAAGGATGTAGGGTGCAGTAGGTACTGGGAGATGAAGAAGCTTGCACAGGATAGAGTAGCATGGAGAGCTGCATCAAACCAGTCTCAGGACTGAAGACCACAACAACAACAACAACATTTATAACCCTGTATTCACCTGACCGAAAGTCTTGTTCCTCCTGCCACCGAACTTCACTTATTCCCACTATATCTAGATTTAACCTATCCATTTCCCTTTCTAAATTTTCTGACATACTTGCCCGATTAAGGGATCTGATATTCCACGTTCCGATCCGTAGAACGCCAGTTTTCTTTCTCCTGATAACGACGTCCTCCTGAGTAGTCCCAGCCCAGAGATCCGAATGGGGGACTATTTTATCTCCGGAATTTTTTACCCAAGAGGACGCCATCATCATTTAACCGTACAGTAAAGCTGCATGTCCTCGGGAAAAATTACGGCTGTAGTTTCCCCTTGCTTTCAGCCGTTCGCAGTACCAGCACAGCAAGGCCGTTTTGGTTAGTGTTACAAGGCCACATCATGTTACTTAAAATCCGTCTTGATTGCAAAAAAAAAAAAAAATTTATTATTCATATGACCGGTTTCGGTTCATTCAGAACCATCTTCAGATCTGATATTTCAGTTACAGGAGTAACCCGTCCAAATCCAGCAACTTTCACATGCTACGTCATTGATTGCTGTTATCCCGTAAGACATTATGTCTGTTTTTGCAAGGCCAGATCAGTCAATCATCCAGACTGTTGCCCCTGCGACTACTAACTGTATCGCTGAGGCACGCAAGCCTCCCCACCAAAGGCAAGGTCCATGGTTCACGGGGAGGGGGGGGGGGGGGGACGACAAGGGTAGTAACCATAACTAAATTGAATATATTAATTTTACGTGTATAAATGTAACTGTTCAGATATAATTAAATTTTATAAGAAATAGTTTAACATTTCGAGGAATAAAATAAAATTAAGAAAAAATAGTATTAGAAGCCGGAATTGAATCGATCCATCTAATTACCAGTCAGTGTGCTTGAGGACCGGGGAATGGTGTCATTAAGTCATGTGCTCTTCAAAAATCCCTTATCCTCTACAGTTGCACAGTATTTTACACGCATTTTCAAAGAAAAATACTGACCTGCTGTTGTCAGCAACGTACCACTCGTAGTGCTGGAAGGGATGAATCACATCAGAGCGTGTACAGTTGAAAATGGGCAGCTGCATCTCATCTTTGAGTTGATGGTAGTATGGCTGACCATCATTTCAGCACTCGACACTTGTTTCTCGTTTTCGCAGAGAGATCGCTACAAATCATATTTTTCTCTTTTGACTTATTTATTTATTTATTTTTTGTTTTGCATACCAGCATGCATTCGTAGAGAAATGGCGTAATTTTAGTGCGAATTCCAGCTCGAATTCAGAGAGAAGCAGTGTAATCTTAGTGTGATATCCGACTTACTTTCGAAGAGAAATAAACTAATGAGACTGATTTTCTTTGCAAGACGTGGCAGCCCTGCAGGCTTGCGTAGGCACAATATCTTTGACCCTGGTCTATAAGCTGCTTCTAGTCCAAGTGGCACAACGATGTAACTGTTCAGTTGTGAGTTTTCCTGTAATAAGTTAACACGTGTTTGTGTCCCTCGTCACGGAAATGGGATCGCATACTACTGCGCAATGGTATGCCATTTCTTTTTGCGTTAAATTGGGTGAAACGCGGCGACAACATACAGTAAGCTACAGAAGGCTTTTGGAGGGGAAGTTATGCCAAAGTTCGCAATGGTGCTCAAAGGCATCACCCAGACCGAAAAAATGTCACATGTCAAAGTCAAAAGGGAAATGGATGCATGTGTGCTTCTTTGATTCCTAGGGAATTGTTAATAAAGAATGGGTGCCTCCTGGACAAACAGTTAACCGATATTATTACAAAGAAATTTTAGAAAGACTTCGTAAAAGAGTTTTTCGTGTCCGTGCCAACATTGCTGATAATTGGATTCTGCATCACGATAATGCGCCATCCCATACTGCTCTGTCAGTACAGCAATTTTTAACCTCAAAACAAATTTCAGTACTACCACAGCCACCTTATTCACCAGATATCGCTCAGTGCGCCTTTTTTCTATTTCCAAGAGTCAAAACGGCGGTCAAGGGACACCATTTTCAATCAACGCAAGATGTCCATAAAGCTGAGACGAGGGTCTTGGAGGATATTACAGAAGATGAGTTCCAGAAATGCTACCATCAATGGCAGAAGCGCTGGAAAAAGTGTGTGCAATCAGAAGGGAACTACTTTGAAGGAGACACCACAAAACTTCCCTAAAGCGGTAAGCAACATTTCTTTTCACATCAGTCTCATTAGTTTGTTGTCGTACACTCATACAGTGTTTGCTAATGAGAGGTCTTAAAGACTTCGAACTTCAAACACAATTTCAAACCTATTCTAAACTCTTTCATGAGTCTAAGGGTGAATAATCCGAAAACTAATAAAACCAACACAATTAGGGTTTCGTATCTCCAGTCACGAAAGAATGTAACGTCAAATATTTAACACGTTAAATCATTTGTAAAGTAATAAGCCATTAAAAGCTGTTTTATACATGGAAGACCGACTCTAAACAACTTGAGGAGAGGAGTTACTGCTATTTAATATTACAGTTCATGGATGAAAAAGGATTTCTCATGACAGGCTTGTTATAAAGTACGGTATGTGTGGTATTTATTTTTTGTCAGTTTATTAGATGAGAACTCAGTTCGGACGCATATGTAATTGCAATCGGTACAGTACCAACAAGGTCTTTTGCAACAATGATATCCATCTTTTAAACTGCACCGTGCTTCCCCTAATGGCATTATTTTAAATTTTTCTTCCAGCGATGAATGAGGTATCAATTGAATAAAAAATTCGTGTTCTTCTGCTGCAAGGACTTGGAGAAGGCTTTTGACAATGTTGATTCTCTTTCAAATTCTGAAGGTGGCGGGGGTGAAATACAGGGAGCGAAAGGCTATTTACAATTTGTACAGAAACCAGATGGCAGTTATAAGAGTCGAGGGGTATGAAAGGGAAGCAGTGGTTGGGAAGGGAGTGAGACAGGGTTGTAACCTCTCCCCGATGTTATTCAATCTGCATATTGAGCAAGCAGTAAAGGAAACAAAAGAAAAATTCGGAGTAGGTATTAAAATCCATGGAGAAGAAATAAAAACTTTGAGGTTCGCCGATGCAATTGTAATTCTGTCAGAGACAGCAAAGGACATGGAAGAGCAGTTGAACGGAATGGATAGTGTCTTGAAAGGAGGATAGAAGATGAACATCATCAAAAGCAAAACGAGGATAATGGAATGTAGTCGAATTAAGTCGGGTGATGCTGAGGGAATTCGATTAGGAAATGCGACACTGAAAGTAGTAAAGGAGTTTTGCTATTTGGGGAGCAAAATAACTGATGATGGTCGAAGCAGAGAGGATATAACATGTAGACTGGCAATGACAAGGAAAGCGTTTCTGAAGAAGAGAAATTTGTTAACATCGAGTATAGATTTAAGTGTCAGGATGTCGTTTCTGAAAGTATTTGTATGGAGTGTAGTCACGTATGGAAGTGAAACATGGACGATAAATAGTTTAGACAAGAAGAGAATAGAAGCTTTCGAAATGTGGTGCTACAGAAAAATGCTGAAGACAAGATGGGTAGATCACACAACTAATGAGGAGGTATTGAATAGAATTGGGGAGAAGAGAAGTTTGTGGCACAACTTGACAAGAAGAAGGGATCGGTTGGTAGGACATGTTCTGAGGCATCAAGGGATCACCAATTTAGTATTGGAGGGCAGCGTGGAGGGAAAAAATCGAAGAGGGAGACCAAGATATGAATACACTAACCAGATTCAGAAGGATGTAGGTTGCGGTAGGTACTGGGAGATGAAGAAGCTTGCACAGAATAGAGTAGCATGGAGAGCTGCGTCAAACCATTCTCAGGACTGAAGACCACAACAACAACTGCTGCAAATCTGACTTGTTCCTGAACTGGTGTGGCCAAAGACATGCATACTTCCTTATATAGTGCCCGTCGTCCTTTTTCCCATAGTAGTGCACCTAGTCGTGGCAAGGACTCAACAGTCGTTGGAAGTCCCCTGCAGAAATATTGGCTGATGCTGTCTCTGTAGCCGTCCTTAATCGCGAAAGTGTTGGCAGTGCAGTATTTTGTACAAGAATTGACTTCTCAGTTATGTCCCATAAATGTTGGATGGGGTTCATGTCACGCTATCTGGGCAGCCAAATCCTTCGCTTGAACTGTCCAGAACGTTCTTAAAACAATTTTGGCCTGTGACATGGCGCATTGTCATCCATAAAAATTTCATGGCCGCTTGGGAACATGAAGTCCGTGAACGGCTGCAAATGGTCCTCAAGTAGCCGAACGTAACCATTTATAGCCAAAGAGTGGTTCAGTTGGACCAGCGGACCCAGTCCATTCCATGTAAACACAGCCTGCACCATAATGGGGCCACTACCAGCTTGCACAGTGCCTTTTTGACGACTGTGGTCCATGGGTTCGAGCTGCTCCACACTCAGACCGCACCATCAGCTATTACCAACTGAAATTGGGACTCATTCGAGCAGGCCACGGTTTTTTAAGTCGTCTAGGGTTCAACCGATATGGTCACGAGAGAAGGAGAGGCACTGCGTGGCGATGTCGTGCTGTGTCGGACGTCTGTTGCTATGGTCCATTAATGCCAAATTTCGCTGCACTGTCCTAACGGATACGTTCGTCGGACATCTCGCATTGATTTCTGCGGTTATTTCACCCAGTGTTGCTTACCTGTTAGCACTGACAGCTCTACGCAAACGCCGTTGCTCGAGGTCGTAAAGGGAAAGCCGTCGGCTACTGAATTATCCGTGATGAGAGGTAATGTCTAAAATCTGACAGTTCATAATTTTGTGAAAAAAATGTATATATGGGATACGAGGGGGATATGAAAGCGGATCTTCGCCTTGGCAGTCCAAACACCGTGACCACATTACGGCGACGCCGTGGCTACTCAGATTTGGTCGCCGTTGCACAGATTGAGCTTGGACTGTTCATTGTTTCGATTTTGCTTCTTTTTTTCACGGTTCAGTATACCTTCTTCCTATTTTCATGCTTGGTCTGTGTTTTTGACGTGCTATCCACTGGGGCATCTTATAACTAAATCTGAGGGGGATGCGATGTGGAGTTTCTCTTGCAAGCTAAGTTTGTTCTAATGAGGGCGTGTTCAAGCAAAAAGAAAAAAAAACCCTATCACTTTAATTCGGAATGGGAAACCAATTACATCTTTAACCAGGTGAAGGACAAATGAGCATGTTTACTGTGCTACGCAAGCTTATCAGTTGGGAAGAACGGGAACGTCGAACGTTACTTCAAAACTTCTCACTCAGGAGTTGAAAAAAGGTTCCCACTGGATGCTGCTCTAACGAAAGAAAAGGTAAAGCAGCTAAAACTCAATTTAATGCTCAACGCTCAACTTTTTTGTAATAGTTTCACAAAAATAAAGCAGCAACTAAGGCGTCATTCCGTGTTTCAAAAATTACTGCACATAATGAGAAACCGCACGAAGACGGTTTGTATAAACTGCAGTTTCATTATTTGGTAGTTTCAAAAATAAAACTGACGTAAATTCTGCTATTAGATGTGCACGGCTTTCTGCAAATACAATAATGAGGATGGTTGTGACTATAAGCTCTGACGTTACTTCACGGCTTAAAACACGCTTTGATACGAGAGTAATCCCAAAAGTAAGGTCTCCTATTTTTTTTATAAGTACACAGACCTGTTTGTTTCTACAATGGTTTACATTAGTTTACAGCTTGAACATTACGCTATTCTTCGACATAATCACCATTTTTGTCGATGCATTTTTGTAGACGCTGTGGCAGTTTTTGTATGGCCATGTCATACCAGCTCGCTGCCATGCTGTTCAGAAAGTTATGAACCTCTTCTTTCACCTCATCGTCGGAACTGAATCGCTGGGACCACATTTACGCTGACAGGTACAGTGAGACTCTGAAAATACTCAAACGGGCAATTCAGAACCGGAGAAGAGGAATGTTCAGCAAGGGCGTTCACATTCTCCATGACAACGCTCGCCCACACATCGCTCGGCAAGCCGTTGCTCTCCTGCAACAGTTTCAGTGGAACATAATCACCCACCCACCCTATAGTCCTGACTTGGCGCCCAGTTCCCAAGGTTAAAAGAACGTTTGGCCAGAAACCGATTGAGCTCGGACGACGAGGTAAAAGAAGAAGTTCATAACTTGTAATCGTGTGTGGCGCTTATGCTCAATACACCGCTCCTCCACGGTCCTGATAGTCCCAATGTATGACATGGCACAACCGCAAGGAATGCGGTAGACACCCACCTTACGCAAACCAGATCATCCTTTGCGGAAACGAAGAGGATAACAACTAGATAGTGATCGAAAAACATATTTCACATCACATTTCCGCAAAATTCGACCAATCTCGTTGGAACTTCTCCCTGCGTAAGGTAGAAAGGACCGTAGACTTTGGTGCCACCTTGGTATTGTCATCACTCACCCGGCGCACGGTTGTACGATAGCGCAATTCACATCTGATCTTTCACTACAACCATTCTGACAGGAGGTGACTTCAAGTTGGGCTAATTCAGCTGACAAACTCTCAGAATCCGAGATGAAGCGTGCCCTGTGAACCAAGGTACGAAGTACCCCCTCACTCTTAGCTGGGCTGACATCTATCAGGCTGAAGATGCAAGTCAGTGTGAGGAAGGGAAGGCAGCCACGTTTTCTCACCTCCATCGTGAAGCAAATATTCTCTTTGCCTTACGCACGGAGCATTTCCAACAGTATTGGTTGTATTTTGCAGAAATGTGACGTGAAATGTGTTTTTCGACCACCATCTAAGATTAGGTTCCGTAAAGGATGATCTCGGTTTGCGTAATTTGGATATCTACCGTATTCCTCGCAGTTGTGTTATGTCGTATATTGGTCAGACTACCTGGACTGTGGAGGAACATTGTACTGAGCGTAAGCATCACACACCCTTACAACAGCCGAGCAAATCAGATTTACACCGATAATCCATGAAATATACCAACACGGAGATTTCCATCTATTGGGGTAGTGTTATTACGGAAGCATCTGAAATTGAATTAGCAAGTATCCTTTAGAGATGGAAGTTTTTCTTTAAATTCTGGATGGAGTCCTGCTCTCTCTGTTATCAACAACAAAAAAAAGGGACAGAGTTAATTCCACCTCACCGTTGGTTATTAATTTTCACAACGCTAACTTCTGACGTCAGTAACCTTTAGTTGTGTGATGGCGCTAGTGTTCACAGTGAATATTGAAAGGTGGCTACACTGAGCCACAGCGCCAGAAATCGCGCCAGAGAGTATTGTTCCGCCGCCTCCACTGGCAGTGATTATTGAGACGTAGCGGCAAGCAGTTCTTGCCGAGAAGTTGTGGTGGACACTGCTTGTAGCTGAAGTCAGAGTGAGATGCGGTAGTGGAGAGTGTTGTTCCATGTTTTATGCAGTGGTTTGATGGGAGAGATGATGATGTTCTAATGGAGATATTGTAATGGTCAGAGTGCATTTCGTCAATATATATGGAGGTATTTTCTTTTATTCTTTTAGTGACCTGAATAATGTGTCATTACAGGTTCAGTCAACAAAGCATCTGGCGTGTGTTCTTGTATTAGAGTGTAATTTTGGTTTTCTTGCACAATTATAGTATTTGTAATTTTCTTTTATCACGTCAGTATAATTGGTATTAAAAAATTCTTGTCTTGTTGAAGAAGAACCGTGCCAGATGTGCGTTGAGTCATACTACCACATACAGAACAGCTACACTTGTGCTTTGTTGGTTTCGTAGGTTTTATAGTTGCTGGGGACTTAATTAATTAATTGTATTAACTGAAATTTTCATTTCATTCTTTGTGGTTGTTACATGCAGTCAGATTGCGTACAAGAACTAGTCAGGGCCAGCCGTTTACGAAACAGCGTAATCGGACATACACCGACAGAAAATTAAAAAGTATTTGCATTGCATTCTTATATCTTTATTTTAATTAAGCCCCCATGCAATATATCTTTCCGAAATTGCTCTGCAAACCGTGGTTTTTAATCTCCTTGCATAAAGCTTACCTGCTGCAATTTTACCTTTGTGCACCTGTCGAAATATCTACAGTTGTCGACGACATCACCCGGCAACATTCCTGTACGTTATTTGTACAATGTATACGC
This sequence comes from Schistocerca cancellata, assembly GCF_023864275.1. NCBI lineage: Eukaryota > Metazoa > Arthropoda > Insecta > Orthoptera > Acrididae > Schistocerca > Schistocerca cancellata. The sequence continues at coordinate 644,095,117 of NC_064630.1, read as the reverse complement.
CAGGAGAAACTGGGTTCTCGTCTAAAAATCTCGTTCAAAAGACCTAAATTAATAAAATTCATTAAAAGGTGTTAAATTCTAAGCAGTAACAACAGACAGAAATGGTGTTATACGCCATCGTCACAGTAGTGGTGTGTCAAAAGGACTCAAAACCTTTCTGCTTTATAATGTCATGTCTTATAGGTTTCACATAAAATATATTATAATTTACACAGTTCAGTGTTAAACCTAATAAACTTCCAACTACATCATGTAATAATGTGGGAAATATATGAGCCCCAGAAACTATGTACATATATGCGATCTAGGAATAGTGTAATCATAAGTAAGTCATTACAGTCAGATCAGTTTACCTGTTGGAACCACCAAAAGTTAACCAAATACCAATGGTTTTCGAACATTTCCCAAACTTGGGAGCATTTCGTGGCCACTTGCTCATTAACCACTGTCTTACAGGATGATGCCTGATGGTAAAAACCATCGAACTCCTCTATCAAATCCACGTATCTACCATTGTCATATGGTTGGAGCATCCTCATATGTGAGTGCACTATTCCTAGTTTTCAGCAGGAGGACAGCAAAATTAGATTGTTCTGCTACATTTTTGCGATCTAAAGCTACATGTGAAAAAAAAAAAAACTAGCTTCAAGCTACCTACCAGTTTGTTTCAGATAGTAAGCGTTGCTGTTGGGAAATTCAATTCTATAGACCTACGGAAAAGTTTCTTTTTTCGGTACTGTTTTTTAAAATTCTGTCCAAGTTCCCTTGGTAGAAAACTTCGCATTTACTTGCCGTTTACTGGAAACTGACAGCATTCTGTCAATAATTTTACCGTAGTATGATAAACAAATGTGTTTATTATCGTTATCGTCAACTACACTCAGCCTGTTTTTTTTTACCACTATGCGGTACACATTGTCGACATAATTATGCAAATAGTTATTAACCTTAGCAATATATTTTATTCAATTCAGCTCAGATTCATGACCTGTACGGTAAAGTGGAATTTTTGCTACCGACTGATGGCAAAATTAAAGTATGCTTTCTTGTGCTGACTCTGGCAGTTTCATATGTAATTTATGATACTGTCAGTACACATACAGATCCAGAATGCGTGTTTCTTGCTTAAAATAGGTTCAAATCCAAAAAGTCAATTGATCCATTTGACTCCATCTCACATGTGAATCTGATTTTACATGTAGGCCATTGAACTTGTTGACAGTTGTTTTAACATATGTGAGCCGGCCGAAGTGGCCGTGCGGTTAAAGGCGCTGCAGTCTGGAACCGCAAGACCGCTACGGTCGCAGGTTCGAATCCTGCCTCGGGCATGGATGTTTGTGATGTCCTTAGGTTAGTTAGGTTTAACTAGTTCGAAGTTCTAGGGGACTAATGACCTCAGCAGTTGAGTCCCATAGTGCTCAGAACCATTTGAACCATTTTTTAACATATGTGTCATTACCTTCAATTAATATAGAGTATCATTAACATATCTGAAGTAGTTTGTTAATCTACTTCTCACATCTGGAGTGTCTTGAAAAAATCTGTTCTCCAAATGACTGATAAATATATCAGCTAAAAGGCAAAGTGGGCTCCCATACCTTTCTGTTAAAGTCTATCAGCATTGAATTTAAAGTAATTATACTCCAAAATTAAAGAAAGCAACTCTATGCACTCACTGATTTCATAACTAGTCAATTTGTTTCCTGTTATAAAATTTCATTAATTATTTCAATGGTGTCATTAATCAGAATGTTGCTAGGTGAATTAGTTATGTCAGTCAAAACTAATTTCGTTTTGTTTGACACTGATGCATCTTTAATTTTTTCAACTAATTTTTTTTAAATATAAACATTTCTTTGCTACTTTGCTACTTTCTACTGTTAACAAGTGGCCTATTAGGCACATCGTTATGGAGCCTTATTTGTGCTCCAAGGCTAGGAGTACATAGGTTAATTACTCGTAAGTGATAAAGTTTTTTTTGGTAAAAAAATTTCGCGACTTTCTTTTAATTGATCATTAATTTTCTTATGTCCTTCTGCGATCAAATCTTGACCAAACATGATAATATTATTTTCATCGATTTTTGTTTTTGTTTTTGCGATGTATTCATTTTCTCCTATTACAACTGCTGAATTTCCCTCATTCACTTTTGTGACAACTGCATCATTGCTTTTTATCTTTCATATTGTCAACTGTTTGTTTCCCATTCATATTTTTTTTGTAGTTATACCTGATTTCCCTCCCAATAATTTTGTTAACTGCCAAGGCGATCTTATATTATTCAAACTAAGTGTTTTCAAATTGTCAATGTTAAAAGTACAAAATAATAAATAAAATGATAAAACATACAAGTTGTAATATAAAATTAATAGATGATTTCAATGTGTTACACACGTAAAGAGAACACTGTAAACTGGTATGACACACAATGAAGCCAGCTGTGTTGTATCTCTGAACAGAGGCCTCAACGTGAACTCAATCCTTGACATGAATAGTCCAGTAGGAACTTTTATATTTTAACCTTCTTTACTGGTACGTATTTTATCAATTGTGCCTTACAGTAAGTGGCTCTTAACATGTCCTTTAGCACTGAAGATGGCTACAAAGTGATCGAAATCTGGATTTGCAATTCACATTATTTATAAGTAAGTACTGTCCCCTTTACTACTTGCTTTAGACGAAATATATCGCAACTTGTGAATACAATTAGACATCAACTGTACCTCTTATTAGTGACACACCTAAAACTGGGCTGGAACGGAATTTAAACCAATATTTCCCGAATTATCACACATAATCGACTTAAGTACTTTGGCTATCTAGGCATATTCCTTGGACCAGTCTTCATACGTCACAGTGTCTATGTCAGTTAGTGCTTGCACAAATTAGGTGATTCCTGCACAGGAAGAGACAATGTTGTTAACGTTTTTTGAGCATGTCTTGGCATGGAATACAAGTCTGCATTGTCTGCAATTTCCAGCGGCAGCGATCTAAATATTTGAGGTCGAGAGGGCGTTGGAGGCATGTTGCTTGCTTGCGAGTCTCTCTTTGGCCTTGCTCCTGATAGGCGCCCCTACTATTGATCTTCTTATTACATCTTTGCAGGCTGTTGAGCTGGTGACAGCTTACATCAGCACAGTTATTGATATTATGAAAACACAGTTTCCTTTATGAACACAGTTGTGGGCTCAGTGGTTTGCGAATGTTTCTGATGTGCATGCGAATATACAGTGCACTGGATTTGAGATGGGCGAGCAGGGAATGCTATCTCCAAACGGGGCCGGCCGGGAGCAAAGAATAGCGACCCGGTTGGAGGATTCTAAAGCCTAGTTTCCACAACGACACTAGGCTGCAGGCAACTGCGCTGCCGGCCACTGCGCATGCGTGCCGCGTGTTTGCGCAACTCGTTGGTGAAACTAAACACTTTCGGAGTGTTCCAAATTTGGCGGCACTAGTTGCATGAGTTTTGAGGTTATGTGTGTTCGTGGAGTGTAGACAAACTGAAATGTGAAGTGGGGAATGGAGAATAATGTTCGCTTTTTGGATATCTATACTTTGCATAGGTGTTTGTGGGATTTCAGTGATGCCAATTACAAAAATAAGCAACATATTGCTGCCGCTGAGACCGTCATGTGCGATCATAACATAAATGGTATGACAATATCTGAGCTGCAGGGCGAAATTTATTGAGTTAGGAGCACATGTATGGAAGTGAGACATGGACGATAACTAGTTTGGACAAGAAGAGAATAGAAGCTTTCGAAATGTGGTGCTACAGAAGAATGCTGAAGATAAGGTGGGTAGATCACGTAACTAATGAGGAGGTATTGAATAGGATTGGGGAGAAGAGAAGTTTGTGGCACAACTTGACTAGAAGAAGGGATCGGTTGGTAGGACATGTTCTGAGGCATCGAGGGATCACAAATTTAGCATTGGAGGGCAGCGTGGAGGGTAAAAATCGTAGAGGGAGACCAAGAGATGAATACACTAAGCAGATTCAGAAGGATGTAGGTTGCAGTAGGTACTGGGAGATGAAGAAGCTTGCACAGGATAGAGTAGCATGGAGAGCTGCATAAAACCAGTCTCAGGACTGAAGACCACAACAACAACAGGAGCACATACACAACGGATTAATAAAAGTACAAACAAGTGTCTACAAGACTAAAATCCCATCGTTCGAGTTGGTCAACTCTTTGCTAAAGAATATTGTTGACAGGAGGGAAGGCTATACAAGTGCAAAAAGCTGCATTCTTTATTTAAAATTCATCTGTTTATAACGTCGCTGCAGTGCGCTCCCTGTTCACATGTTAGAATTTTGAAATATTGCCTCTATCTTCAAGACAGTAGTTTGCAAACCATTCTCTTCTTAATGCAGCCTGCTTCGAATAATTATGGTTGCTTATGTTCAATAATCATTAACATTAACAGTAATAATTAATGTGTTAATGAAATAGCGTCATCACTAACACCGTATCTTATAGCATGCCGAGTGCTCTCGATTCTAATGCACGCAATATGATATGTAATTTCTGTTCTGGCGACAGTGCTTCAAGCAAACAGTACGTTTATTCCTTAGCGCATAATTAACTCTATTTAGAAGAAAGGTGAACAGTTTAGGTGACATTCTAAGATAATTTAAAGAACTTCTTGGATCTCCCGTTATAAATTATTTCAGCAAGAATGCTGAGCAACCGAGCTGACGTCTTTTCTTCATCCAGTCACGAATCGAAACACGTTTCTTATTTTTTCTTATGCAGTGATTCCACGCAACAAGCTTTAACTCCCTTGCAACTAGTGTGGCGTGCAGCTGCCAATAATTTCATTTCAGACGCGACTCAGCGACCCACGAAACGACGAAACTGAAGTGTATACTGGTGTCGCCGTGTCTACAGTCATATATGAAACTCATACATGAAACCACTTGCGTGGAACTCATGAACACGCAACGAGTGGCGCAACCCAATGTCGTCGTGTAAACTAGGCTTTAGAAAGGAAGTCGGCCCAGGGCGCCCGAAGCTATTGTCTAGCATTTATGACTGCATTGCCGTAAGTCCGGCTGGAGGGCAGTGCTGTGCCGAGTGCAGGGGGCGGGGCCGTCTTCCCGTGTTCTGCAAATCATCTTTGAAGATAACAATCTAGCACTTGTAGAAAACGTGGGCTACAGAAAAAAAAGACTAGCCTCGGAGCAGCTCTTTCTTTATTTGTCAAACCCTCAGTTGCGAGGCTAACGGCGTAGACGGGAAAACGCGCAAATGGCGGAGGTCATCAGTCCCCTAGAACTTAGAACTAATTAAATCTAACTAACCTTAGGACATTACACACATCCATGCCCGAGGCAGGATTCGAACCTCCGACCGTAGAAATCGCACGGTTCCAGACTATAGCGCCTAGAACCGCTCGGCCAATCCGGCCGGCGCCATAAGGTAGTACTGGGCGTTAGATGTGGCGGTGTCCACATCGACTTCAGCTTAAGACCAGCAGATATCTGTATCGACTTGTGCTTTGGTCGCGGAGGTGTCCGCATCGAATCCAGGTACAGTAGCAATGAAGGACCGATCGATTTGATGTTGAATCGCGGTTGACTCCACAACATCTTCAAATTGCGACAGGGTGCTGACGAAATCGTCTTTACGAAGGGGCCAGCACATCTGGAGGGCACAGATCGGCGCACCGCAGCCGTATTTACGGCGAGCCTATTTTGCAGCATCAACTGAGCAACTCAATTCGGTTTCACACTTGGGAATCCAAGACGATCTCCTGTCCCAGTTCGTCGCACTTGTACTGAATGTGCGACTTCTGGGGACAGTCACCAACTCCTAGTCACTGGTTCGATCAGGAATTTGCAGTATTATACAGATTTGAATTACTGTTGTACTTTATTGGAAGGTAAATTCTCAGTTGGGCAACTAGTAAATTTCGTAGATCTGAGAGGAACACTGCTCTCCGTTTCATCTACCACCTGAATTTCGATGTATCCAACAATCATTAAAATTCTTCTGGGTCTGTGTGTGCATTGTCAGTGAGTAAAGTTTTAACTTTTCGGCCACTATTGCAAGTGGTCTTTCTCAGGGCGCTATTTTTGCTAACTGTTGAATGAGAAATGTTTGAGTCTTACACAGGGCGAATCACCTAAGACTTGTACCGCAAATATTGTGGAAATGGAAAGGGCTATTGATGTGCGATTTTCACAGAATGGATTGGTACTCAGGGGCTCATATTTTCGACAACATACAGATAGTACTTATAATTAGAAAGCGTAATTTTTGTCCAAGCATACATCTTTTAAACGCGTCGATTCCTTTCGACATTAACAAACTAAAAGTAGGGTGCATTAAAAAAATGGCTCTGAGCACTATGGGACTTAACTTCTGAGGTCATCAGTCCCCTAGAACTTAGAACTACTTAAACCCAACTAACCTAAGGACATCACTCGCGTCCATGCCCGAGGCAGGATTCGAACCTTCGACCGTAGCGGTCGCGCGGTTCCAGACTGTAGCGCCTAGAACCGCTCGACTACTCCGGACGGCTAGGGTGCATTAGAGTGTCAATGAAGTTTGTTGACTGTAGTGCGAGTCGTTTACGAGCTATTGTTTTTTGAAAAGTTCCCACACCAATACTTGTTTGTGCCATTCATCCTGCGAAGTTGCTAAGTACGGTGTTGTTATGGTTGCTTACGGTGTGCTCCTTGAGTACACTACGACTTGTTGGTCAGTTATTGTGTCAGAATCCAAGCAGTACGTCGTGAGTGGACGATGGCATTTACCAATGCAGAAAAAGCCCACATGCTTATGGTGTATGGAGAGTGTAGGAAGAATGCAGTTCGTTCTTGTTAAGTGTACGAGGCAAGTTATATCAGTACACGTCAACTATCTCGGAAATTATTTATCAACCTCTCCTACTACTTATTTGAAAGTGGTAGTGTAATACCTAGACAACTTAACAGAAGGAAACAAGTGAGGACAGAAGAGGAGGCAATTAATGTTTTTGCTGCTGTTGCAGCTCCCACGCAATCGCACGAGGAAGTGACACCAGTCAGGGAAGTGTCCTACGCATTGTCTATAGTCATAGCTTCCATCCTCGTCAGATCTCTCTCCATCAAGAGCTGAGTGTAAACGATAATGAGAATCGTGTTAACTTCTGAAAATGGACATTATGCCAAGATACTACAGATGAAGCATGTACCTTGTTTAGTGACGATGCCACATTTACCATTATGGCCACGTAAAGCGCCGAAGCATGCACCTTTGGTCTGTTTCTAACCCCGCTGGCTTCGTCAAGTGGAACGTCAACGTCCATGGAGTGTAAACGTACACTGTGTGATCAAAAGTATCCGGACACCTGGCTGAAAATGACTTAAAAGTTCGTGGCACCCTCCATCGGTAATGCTGGAATTCAGTATGTTGTTAGTCCACCCTTAGCCTTGATGACAGCTTCCATTCTCACAGGCATACGTGCAATCAGGTGCTGGACGGTTTCTTGGGGAATGGCAACCGTTTCTTCAAAAATGGTTCAAATGGCTCTGTGCACTATGGGACTCAACTGCTGTGGTCATAAGTCCCCTAGAACTTAGAACTACTTAAACCTAACTAACCTAAGGACATCACACACATCCATGCCCGAGGCAGGATTCGAACCTGCGACCGTAGCGGTCGTGCGGTTCCAGACTGTAGCGCCTTTAACCGCTCGGCCACTCCGGCCGGCACCGTTTCTTCACGGAGTGCTGCACTGAGAAGAGGTATCGATGTCGGTCGGTGAGGCCTGGCACGAAGTCGGCGTTCCAAAACATCCCAAAGGTGTTCTATAGGATTCAGGTCAGGACTCTGTGCAGGTAAGTCCATTACAGGGATGTTATTGTCGTGTTACCACTCCGCCACAGGCCGTGCATTACGAACAGGTGCTCGCTCGTGTTGAAAGATGCAATCGCCATCCCCGAATTGCTCTTCAACAGTGGGAAGCAAAAAGGTGCTAAAACATCAATGTAGGCCTGTGCTGTGGTAGTGCCACGCAAAACAACGAGGAGAGCAAGTCCCCTCCATCAAAAACACGACGACACCATAAAACCACCGCCTCCGAATTTAACTGGCAGATGACATTCACCGGGCATTCGCCATACCCTCACCCTGCCATCGGATCGTCACATTGTGTACCGTGATTCGTCACTCCACACAACGTTTTTCCACTGTTCAATCGTCCAATTACTCATTATACTAAGCGAGGCGTCGTTTGGCATTTACCGGCGTGATGTGTGGCTTATGAGTAGCCGGTAGATCATGAAATCTAAGCTTTCTCACCTTCCGTCTAACTGACATAGTACTTTGCAGTGGATCCTGCCGCAGTTAGGAATTCCTGTATGATGGTCTGAATAAATGTCTGCATATTACACATTACGACCCTCTTCAACTGTCGGCTGTCTCTGTCAATCAACAGGCAAGGTCGGCCTGTACGCTTTTGTGCTGTACGTGACTCTTCACGTTTCCTCTTCACTATCACATCGGAAATAGTGTACCTAGGGATGTTTAGGAGTGTGGAAATCTTGCATATAAAAGTATGACACGAGTGACACCCATCATCTGCCCACGTTCGAAGTCCATGAGTTTCATGGAGCGCCCTATTCTGCTTTCTCACGATGTCTAATGACTACTGAGGCCGCTGATATGGACTACCTGGCAATAGGTGGCAGCACAATGCACCTAGTATGAAAAACGTATTTTTTGGAGACTTCCAGATACTTTTGATCACATAGTGTATGGTGTGGGATAGTGAACCATCAGCTCCTAGGCTCGATTTTCATAGACGCAACACTGAACGCGCACAAGTATCGCAGCCTCATAAATGACCATTTCTCTCGGATGCTGGAAGACAATCCTCTGCAGACTAGGAGGAACCTATGGTGCCAACATGATGGCTGCCCAGCCCATAGTGCACGAAGTACTACAGCATGCTCGCATTCGGGAGGACGACGGTTCAATCCCGCGTCCGGCCATCCTGATTTAGGTTTTCCGTGATTTCCCTAAATCACTCCAGGCAAATGCCGGGATGGTTCCTCTGAAAGGAAACGGCCGACTTCCTTCCCCATCCTTCCCTAATCCGATGAGACCGATGACCACGCTGTCTGGTCTCCTTCCCCAAAACCAACCAACCAACTACAGCATGTGCTTATGAACTGTTTCCAGATAGTTGGATTGGACTCGGAGGACCTGTACCTTGGCCTGCCCGTTCCCCGGATTTGATGCCTGTAGATTTTTTTCTGTGGGGAAAGACGCTGTCTACAAGGACATACCAACTACATCCGACGATATGTAACGACTTATTACTGCAGCCTGCTCGGACGTCTGCGCTGAAATGCTAGCACGTGCACATCAGTCGTTCCATACCATATTGGAAGCGGGTATTGCCGCTGCAGGTGGTCATATTGAACGCAACCTGTGATGGTCAGTTGTCTCATCACTTGTCGGAATCCACATAACTAGTGTATGTAATTGTGTTGCTATTTTGTGCGTACTACCACAGTTATTCCACCAGTGTCAGTGTGGAAACTTTGCAAAATACACTCCTGGAAATGGAAAAAAGAACACATTGACACCGGTGTGTCAGACCCACCATACTTGCTCCGGACACTGCGAGAGGGCTGTACAAGCAACGATCACACGCACGGCACAGCGGACACACCAGGAACCGCGGTGTTGGCCGTCGAATGGCGCTAGCTGCGCAGCATTTGTGCACCGCCTCCGTCAGTGTCAGCCAGTTTGCCGTGGCATACGGAGCTCCATCGCAGTCTTTAACACTGGTAGCATGCCGCGACAGCGTGGACGTGAACCGTATGTGCAGTTGACGGACTTTGAGCGAGGGCGTATAGTGGGCATGCGGGAGGCCGGGTGGACGTACCGCCGAATTGCTCAACACGTGGGGCGTGAGGTCTCCACAGTACATCGATGTTGTCGCCAGTGGTCGGCGGAAGGTGCACGTGCCCGTCGACCTGGGACCGGACCGCAGCGACGCACGGATGCACGCCAAGACCGTAGGATCCTACGCAGTGCCGTAGGGGACCGCACCGCCACTTCCCAGCAAATTAGGGACACTGTTGCTCCTGGGGTATCGGCGAGGACCATTCGCAACCGTCTCCATGAAGCTGGGCTACGGTCCCGCACACCGTTAGGCCGTCTTCCGCTCACGCCCCAACATCGTGCAGCCCGCCTCCAGTGGTGTCGCGACAGGCGTGAATGGAGGGACGAATGGAGACGTGTCGTCTTCAGCGATGAGAGTCGCTTCTGCCTTGGTGCCAATGATGGTCGTATGCGTGTTTGGCGCCGTGCAGGTGAGCGCCACAATCAGGACTGCATACGACCGAGGCACACAGGGCCAACACCCGGCATCATGGTGTGGGGAGCGATCTCCTACACTGGCCGTACACCACTGGTGATCGTCGAGGGGATACTGAATAGTGCACGGTACATCCAAACCGTCATCGAACCCATCGTTCTACCATTCCTAGACCGGCAAGGGAACTTGCTGTTCCAACAGGACAATGCACGTCCGCATGTATCCCGTGCCACCCAACGTGCTCTAGAAGGTGTAAGTCAACTACCCTGGCCAGCAAGATCTCCGGATCTGTCCCCCATTGAGCATGTTTGGGACTGGATGAAGCGTCGTCTCACGCGGTCTGCACGTCCAGCACGAACGCTGGTCCAACTGAGGCGCCAGGTGGAAATGGCAATGCAAGCCGTTCCACAGGACTACATCCAGCATCTCTACGATCGTCTCCATGGGAGAATAGCAGCCTGCATTGCTGCGAAAGGTGGATATACACTGTACTAGTGCCGACATTGTGCATGCTCTGTTGCCTGTGTCTATGTGCCTGTGGTTCTGTCAGTGTGATCATGTGATGTATCTGACCCCAGGAATGTGTCAATAAAGTTTCCCCTTCCTGGGACAATGAATTCACGGTGTTCTTATTTCAATTTCCAGGAGTGTATTATAGCTCGTAAACGAGTCGCACTGTAATTCTACAACACACACCACTGGACATTCTGATTTACGCTACTTTTAGTCTGTTATGTCAGTTGACACTGTTCCATTTAAAACAGTTTAGGTTTACACAAAAAATAGACTCTCTAAGTATTATTACAATCTGCGTCGTTCCTAACAGTACGAGCCCCCAGCTACCAACCCTTTCTGTGAAAACCACTCGTCAATAGCACTTTCCGTTTCCGCAATATTTGCGGAGCAAGCTTTCGCTGATTCATCCTGTACACTGGCGGAAGAGGCTGTTATCGAGCTCTGATAGCAGTAACAGCGGTACAGAACGTCAGCCCAGGTAACGCGAAGCAACACACACAGGCGCACGGGAGACCATAGCGGCCGCATGTACACAGAGTACTGCCACACCTCAGCGCTACGTCACAACCGCCGCCAGTCTTCCATTCGCCTGCTTCCACCAGCGGCAAGCAATAAAGCAAACACTAATCAAGAACCTCTGTTTTCACCAATGAAAAGAAGTAATGTAAACACCAATAAAGGATGTCAACACCCTTCCTCTTCATATTCAACAGTCTATCAGAGTTCGATAATAGCCTCTTCCGACAGTACAAGAAACAAACTTTTCTCATTCAGCACTTGGCAAAAATAAACAATGAGTAGGGCCATTTGCAATAGTGGTTGAAACGCTGGAAATTTTACGCAATGACAATGCCGCCTTAGACCCAGAAAAATTTTATTGGCTGTGACAATGGCCGCGGAAGCCCACGCTTACATATATACTACAAAGTTGCAAAAATACTTTACTTACAGACGAATGATATGCCAGCAGATATAATGATAACATTATTGACAAAAGAAAAATATTTATGAATTTATGGACGGTATGGACCCAGGTATTTTTTAAGAGAGTCATTTAAGTGTTTTGAGGCGGTTGTGCTAAGTTTGGTCAAAGTATTTAAATGAATATCTGTGGTCTCGATGAATGTAGTGAGACATCAGCTGTTGTCTTTCATTTAATACGTGTATTTTTAACTTTGCTTTTGATATGTATGAAATCTTTGTTGTACATGACGCACTGCTTAAAATGTGCGAATCCGTTTTCGCAGGAAGTGTTCTAATAAAATGTTAGGTAATATCGCTGCCAGTGTTCTAAACATAACTAAGTAGCGTTACAATATTCATCATACGTCAGAATCCTTAACAGATTGCCACACTGTTTATGAGAAATCATCTCGCTCCCTTTAATGTAGCGATAGTTTCGGCGCTCTCCTACACTCAAGACAGTACGTGAACCTTTGCAGAATAGTGACGAAATATAGACTGCCGGCCGTGGTGGCCGAGCGGTTCTAGGCGCTACAGTCTGGAACCGCGCGACCGCTACGGTCGCAGGTTCGAATCCTGCCTCGGGCATGGATGTGTGTGATGGCCTTAGGTTAGTTAGGTTTAAGTACTTCTAAGTTCTAGGGGACTGATGACCTGAGATGTTAAGTCCCATAGTGCTGAGAGCCATTTGAACCATTTTTGAAATATAGACTACCGAATCTCTTCTGTATCGCTGACATCGAGTTGCAGGAAAGGATTGATCGAACGACATTGCGCAGAGAAACAGTAGGCCATTCAAGAACCGATATTTTCGCTTCCAAACTGTATTTAATGCGCTGGGAGCCGAGAACATGACTTCCAGTTTGACGTATTGAATCGACGCGAGGCAGGAACGACTACTGTTCTTAATATATTTTGTGCATATGGTGACCCACGGCTCGTAAGCAATTAAAAAATGTGATATTTTAAATCTGCAGCTGCTGATAAAATAATTGTTGAGAACTAAGTTTATAGCGACGGACTTTTAGAATTGGACTTCTTGGTCTGTCAGTTATTGTTTACCTCCGTCGTCTTCGTCAAGAGGAAACTAACTGTCGAAATAGTTGTGGTGGCCTTATAGAGACCATTGACTGTGTCTGATTGGTCGGTAATTACATAATGCTGCCGCAGATGTCAACGTCTGCGCTGGTGGCGCCTCCCGCCGTAGCGTAAACATTGCAACTAACATCTTTGGCTCATCTCTATATCGAGAGTTCGATTTCATGCACCGCTAAGATGATATCCGCTACCACGGTTGTAGATTTTCTCACACATTCTTATTTTTACAGCTTCTTTAATTACATAGTCTCAGTATGTAAGAGCGCATGACAAAACTTTTGTACACAGTATCTTATGTTTGTTTGCGAAGCTGTGCGCAGAAATTACAGATTTCTCGAGTTCTCGATTTTTAATATGCCTTTTCTTGGAGAACGCTGACTTCATATAGCGTGACCCATAGCCGTTCTTTCGGAACACATACTTCAGATTATTAGTTTCGGAATCCAAGTGGTCCTCGTCAGAAGCTCTTTTTCATCTGTGTACCAGTGTGTTTAAAGCTGTTCTCTTCTGGACTAGATGGTGAAAACTCTGGGCGCTAAGGTGTAAATCAGTGTGCGTCGACTTGCAGTACACTGAGTGGCCGAGACGTCCATCCGACTTTCATCGTACCGAAACATCTAAAAATTGCAGCCTTCCCTCTTTCTCTGTCACGACGGTGAACTGGATGTTTGGCTACATACTGTTCACATGTTCATGGGAGGCTCAAGAGCTGCTATGCCGTGTGGCCAGGCCATAAACGTGTCGTCAACATAATGATAAATTCCATTCTCTGGTGTTACGTACAGCAAAACAGGTAGACTTCTGGAAAGACGAGGTATAAAATCTATTTTCATACCTCCTAAGAAAATGAAAGAGATGCTACGCCCTTTTAAGGACAGTCTCGGCCTTATGATTCCTGGGATTCGCAACATCCCTTGTGAGTGTGGAAGCAGTTACACCGGCCAGTCCATCCGCACCATTGCCGACCGCTGTGATGAACAGCAACGGCATAAGAAGTAATAATCGAAATAGCACTTTATTTACTTTCTACTGGTGGTGTCCGGATTAGATTATAATAGTCATCATCAGACCAAAATTAATTTATCCATGCTTCATGCATGGATTCCGGAAACAGCGATCGTGAGAGACCCAACTCGCTTTATTTGTTCATGAGACCCAGAAAATATTAGATACAGGCTCCCAGGTAGATGCTATTTTTCTTGACTTCCGGAAGGCGTTCGATACAGTTCCGCACTGTCGCCTGATAAACAAAGTAAGAGCCTACGGAATATCAGACCAGCTGTGTGGCTGGATTGAAGAGTTTTTAGCAAACAGAACACAGCATGTTGTTATCAACGGAGAGACGTCTACAGACGTTAAAGTAACCTCTGGTGTGCCACAGGGGAGTGTTATGGGACCATTGCTTTTCACAATATATATAAATGACCTAGTAGATAGTGTCGGAAGTTCCATGCGGCTCTTCGCGGATGATGCTGTAGTATACAGAGAAGTTGCAGCATTAGAAAATTGTAGCGAAATGCAGGAAGATCTGCAGCGGATAGGCACTTGGTGCAGGGAGTGGCAACTGACCCTTAACATAGACAAATGTAATGTACTGTGAATACATAGAAAGAAGGATCCTTTATTGTATGATTATATGATAGCAGAACAAACACTGGTAGCAGTTACTTCTGTAAAATATCTGGGAGTATGCGTGCGGAACGATTTGAAGTGGAATGATCATATAAAATTAATTGTTGGTAAGGCGGGTACCAGGTTGAGATTCATTGGGAGAGTCCTTAGAAAATGTAGTCCATCAACAAAGGAGGTGGCTTACAAAACACTCGTTCGACCTATACTTGAGTATTGCTCGTCAGTGTGGGATCCGTACCAGATCGGGTTGACGGAGGAGATAGAGAAGATTCAAAGAAAAGCGGCGCGTTTCGTCACAGGGTTATTTGGTAACCGTGATAGCGTTACGGAGATGTTTAACAAACTCAAGTGGCAGACTCTGCAAGAGAGGCGCTCTGCATCGCGGTGTAGCTTGCTCGCCAGGTTTCGAGAGGGTGCATTTCTGGATGAGGTATCGAATATATTGCTTCCCCCTACTTATACCTCCCGAGGAGATCACGAATGTAAAATTAGAGAGATTAGAGCGCGCACAGAGGCTTTCAGACAGTCGTTCTTCCCGCGAACCATACGCGACTGGAACAGGAAAGGGAGGTAATGACAGTGGCACGTAAAGTGCCCTCCGCCACACACCGTTGGGTGGCTTGCGGAGTATAAATGTAGATGTAGATGTGAAGTGGTGGTCGGAGCCGATGCGTACTACCGTAAAGTATTCGACATCAACTCCAATTAATTTTGGTCTGATGATGGTTGTTATAATCGAAATCGATTACTACCAGTAATAACAAATGAAATCCTGGTTTCGCAGGACAGAGCGGATCAGGTTGTGGAAAGGGGCCAAGGTCAGTTACTGTTCGTTATACACGAACACACACAACTTTATTCCTCAAACCAATGCACAGTTTTCTCGGCTAAAGATCGAAATAACAATTCAGATCAGCTAAGGAAATTCTTTAAAAGCCAAGCATTTACAAATTCCGGCTAAAGGCCATATTAAGGAAAATTCAAGTTAATTCTTCGGCTTAAAGTCCAATAAAGAAATTTTCTTTACATAATAAAAGAGAGGCTTTAAAGATTAGCTTTTACACAGTACAACAGAGAAACAGCTTAAGAAAACTTGGAGTATCTTGTCGGCTGAAGGCGCAAACAATTACTCAAGAATAATTAAAGACAACCTTAAAATAAACATCTACAGAATACGGCTGAAGTCCGTTTCGAGAATCCAAGATAATTAAAGAAAAACTTCAGATAAGGATATACATATGAAAGCGACAGGTTTAGAAACAAACGCGGCTGAAGGCCTAAATAGAAAGCAACAAGAATTTTAAATAAAACACAGCTGAAGGCCTAATCTTAAAATAGTTGACATAAAGTTCGGCTGAAGGCCATATACTAAACATAAAACAGACAATATTAATATACGGCTGAAGGCCTGGCACAGTACCTGCGACCAAATAAAATGACAATCACAAACAACAAACAGTGGTGCTCAGAAGTGTTCCAAGGGACGGCCTGGGGAGGAAACTCTAAGCACAGTTTAGGTGAGGCAGTGTAGCGTTGCTCTTGGGGGACGAAAAGAAAAAGAATTGTTATTTTATTTTTTTTTTTATGAAAAAATGTCGAAAAAGTGAATATTTTGGTGGGCCACTTGGCAACAGAATCAGGGATTGATTACACTATTATAATAACATACGTTGAGCATTAAATACCTGAATAAGAGCAGAATATTGATATATATATATATATATTTAAAATCGTTCGGAAGAAACATTATCATTTTTGTGCATTTTTATAGTCGCGATGTAGTCATACCCGGATCAACACTAAGGGACCAGAAGATTTATAGATTTTAAAAGAAATGCAACACTACACAAAAAAAGTTGGTTCAGAAATAATAGGAAAACGATAATGTTCCTTCTGCCTCATGCTGCGTTCGGCCCATCAGCGTGATCGTAATTTCTGATGATGAGGTAACACAAACAATAATTATCATTCAGTTAATTAAGGAGATGGAATCATCAAGGTTAATTTACGAAAATAAGCACACTTATCTTTAACACACGTTTTTTAATGCTACGTACCTTTTCATATTAAATTACAATAGATGACCATTGTGGTTAGATACATAACAGTAAAAATGTCCTCTTGACGCTGTCTGTTCGATATCAGTTACAATAAACTACATGTTTTCTGATTGGAAAAAATAACAATTAGCATATTCACTCAATACTTTCACATAGAATATAAAATACAGTTGCGGAACGCAGCAAGTCCGCGTCCGCCTCTCATGGAATACAAACAGTAAAAGGTGAGGCGCCAAAAACCTCATTTGTCTTGAAACAACAGAATTCCTTTTTACACCATTAATCGATACATGTACATAGGGATTTACTGGCACCGCGCAAGAACGGCAAAGATAAAGAATAATAGATTCTGTCGCTGCTATGCGATGGTTCATTTCTTTTACTTTACAATTGTTCGATAACTTTAGGCCATCAGGCGTTTATTATTGAGCGTATATTAATGTTTGTGAGGCGAAAATTACTAATATTACAGCAGGCAGCCAAGCGTAACACTACACAATCCGATGGCAATACGACCTACGGACGACTGAAGAACCAACCAACAGCCTAATCAATTCCCTTCCACCCGACACACTCGCTGCTCTGTTTCAACCGACAGACTGACTACTCCAGTACGCAGACAGCATTCATCTGCTCAGTGGAAATCACAAAAGCTACACACGGTTCCACGTAAACAAACTTACACAAGAACTCGTATAATCGTAAAAGCAGTCACTGTGGAACAACAAGGACGAATCAGTTCGACAAACAAGAGAGTTTCCACAAGCGGTCGGCTACCAAATACACGTCGTCCGATGAGACGACCGACCGAACGACCGACCCAGGTCGTTCCCACTGAAGTTACGTGTGCCGGCAACGGACGGGCGAGTCTTGGCTGTCCGAATCTGTCTGCAGCTTTTAACATTTTTAAATGTTCGGATAATAAGTTGCCGTCTCTTTATCTAAGAATAGATGATGAATGCAGCTAGCCGCTATTTCTGTGTAATGTCTTGTCTGTATAGACGTGTATCTGTTGCCTTTAAGATCCCTTCACCTTCACACATAAATCTATTCAGTAAAGTAAGGCCCTCCCAATTCTTGGCTGATCCGTGATAAGACAGGCGAAAAATTAGACTAATGGAGGATTATTAGTATTATCTCTATTTTCATTCGCTCTCTCTCTCTTTCTCTCCTTTATCTCTTCGTCTTGGTAATCAGCGGCTGGCTTGCTGTAAGAGATCTTTACATTTATTATTACTGCTAAACACTGCAGTCAGTCGGGAGAATCAATCGTTTGGACAATTTGTTCCTTTTACGAAAGATTGCGAATTCCAGATGTTTACGAAGCCTTTTTGGACGATTTAACACAGACTCAGTGATTGCAGGCTCTCTTCGACACAGTTGAAACTTCCCCACTAATTACAGAAAATCCATCTCCATTACATATCCAGATCTCCGGTGATTCCACGCCTTAATTATTTTCCTTTTACATTCTCTTTCTCTTCAAACAAACCGCTAGCGGCACAAATGTTAATTGGCTCGCTTTAGCGAGAAGAAAAGCAGAGTACGTATCTCTCAGAAACACGTCAATCCCTCAACAGATACTCCAGAAGCTGTCCTAGTTACCACTCTTAACAACCATGGAGAATGCATATATGCATCTCTGTTATTTCAAAGAATAAACGCACTAGAAAATACTTTGGCGTCGACGAGCTGTCGCCGCATATATTACGAGAAAATCAGATCAGATTACTTTTCCAAAGTGAATGAATGTGGATGGTTTGATTGAAAATGATTAATTGGTGCGTGGTAGAGGGTATTTTCTGTGGGGACATTACAAGCTCCAACCCGACTCAACTCGATGTCCGTTCGTAATTCGGAGACACGGCGACCCGGGCACACTGGCTCGGACCCAACCATGCAGAGGTAACTCTTGCACATTGGTCACGACGTCTCTGCACAAGGAAGGAACCGACCCACGACCGGCAAGATGACCAACTGACGAGGTCCAGAAACGGTCAAAAGACCAAAAACACGTCGGCCTATGAGACGACCAACCAACGGTCGTCCCGCTCCAATCTCCTTCCGTCGGACTGTTCATGTGTGCCGCCAACGGTCGTTGGGCACTGGCTGTCCGCACCTTTACGGCGCTCCGTGCCGACTGCACTTCAGTGCTGCTGCGTTCGGACTGAGCTCCCAGCCGAACTCCAGACATACGAAGACCCGGAAATACTAGCGGTCGTTCCAGAGATGGTACGACAGTGCACTTATCGATAAGCGCTGCTGCTGCCACTCACGGGCAGCTAAGGCAGGAAGTTAGTGACGCGAGTAAATGGAATAAGAAAACGAGGCGGCAGTACCGCAAGAGAAGATGACAAACAATAAACGGCATGAATACGAGCCGTGCACGGCTCAACAAATGAATTTAGTTTTAAATTGTTACTTTTTATTCTATTAATAAAGAATCCGTGAGACGCTCCTCGAAGTCAGTGTCCAAGTCCTAAAAAGGTTGGCTTCCAATGCCAGACATTACTTTCGCGCTACAGCGTGGTTTGAAAAGTGGTAGAAATTACGGAACCTCGTGCGAAATTAAAAACATAAAAAATTCGAGAGTCGTATACTGCAGGCTTTAGGAAGGGTAAAGGTACCAGGGAGGCAGTCCTGACGCTGCGCTTGACAATGGAAGCAAGACATGTTTATAGGATTTGTAGATCTGGAAGAAAGCGTTCACCAACGTAAAGTGGTGCAAGATGTTCGAAATTCTAAGAAAAGCGGGAGTAAGCCATAGGGGAAGATGGGTAATATAGGATATGTGGAAGAACCGAGAGGGAACAATATGACAGACCAAGAACGAAGTGCTCGGATTAAAAAGACCGGGACGCCGTCTTTCTACCCCATTGTCCAATTTATACGTCGAAGAAGCAATGACAGAAACAAAAGAAAGGTTGAAGACTGGGATTAAAATTCGGAATGAAAGGATATCAGTGATAAGATTCGCTGATAACATTACTATCCCCAGTGAAAGTGAAGAAGAACTGCAGGAAGTGTCGAATGGAAAGAACATTATGACGAGTTTAGAACATGGAGTGGGACTAAACCGAAGAAAGACGAAAATAACGAGAAGTAGCAGAATCAGAAAAGTAAAAAATTTAACATCAAAATTGGTGGTCACAAATTAGATGAATTTAAAGAATTCTGTTACTTGAAAAAAAAAAAAAACTTATGGCGGTTGAAGCAGGGAGGATATTGAAACACTTTAAAGAGGGCATTTGTGCCCAGAAGAAGTCAAACATGGGACTTAATTTGAAAAAGACATTTCTGAGATGAGAATGCATGTTTGGATTACAGCGTGGAGTGCAGGAAAAACGGAACAGAACTGAATCGAAGCGTTTGAGATGTGGTGCTCCAGAAGAATGTTGAAAATTAGTTAGATTGACAAGATAAGAAATGAGGAGATTCTCCACGGAATTGGCTATGGAAGGAAAGTATGAAAAACAGTGGCAAGATGAGGGGACAGGATTTTAGGACATATGTTAAGACATCAGGGAAAATGGTGATAAGACAAGTATTAAGACATGACGGAATATTTTCCTTCGTACTAGAGGAAGCTGCAGAGGGTAAAAACTGTAGGCAAATACTGAGATTGGAATATGTCCAATAAATAACTGAAGAGGTGCGGTGCAAGTGCTACTCTGAGATGAAGAGGTTGGCGTGGGAGAGGAATTCGTGGTGGGTCACATCAAACCAGCCAGAAAACTGATGACTAAAAAAAAAAAAAAATACTGTTGGTGGGAACTCCAGGTAAAAAAAAATTAGTCACCCCCAGAAGTCACAACGCTAAAACTGCGTAACACCGATTTAGCTTTGATACGACTTCCATTCGGCGAGGAAGAGGGTCCAGAAGTTTATTCCAGCTGAAGTCAGTTATTGATGAATACATGTTGTAAAGCTACCAAACTACGGGAATAATGATTGCTACATTCCATGCACTGTTTTAAATAGTCCCAGGCATTTTCTATATGGTTAAGCTCGAGTCATCAAGCAAGCCAGTATAGGTGGCACAGGATGCCTAAGTGTTTGTCAAACAAGGAACGTATACGTGCACCCCTGTAAACACGACTGTTGTCACAGTAAGCGAGTACCTACCGTGAAGATGTAGACGGGGTCACACTGAGAATGTTGAAATAAACAGCCTGGTTCATAATAGATACTTGTGTAGTAAATCTGTGAGAGTGGGCCGTGAGTTGTGCTAGGATAGTTCATGTGGTGTCACCGCCAGACACCACACTTGCTAGGTGGTAGCCTTTAAATCGGCCGCGGTCCGTTAGTATACGTCGGATCCGCGTGTCGCCACTATCAGTGATTGCAGACCGAGCGCCGCCACACGGCAAGTCTAGAGAGACTTCCTAGCACTCGCCCAGTTGTACAACCGACTTTGCTAGCGATGGTTCACTGACAAAATACGCTCTCATTTGCCGAGACGATAGTTAGCATAGCCTTCAGCTACGTCATTTGCTACGACCTAGCAAGGCGCCATTACCAGTTACTATTGATACTGAATCATGTACCGTTAAGAGCGGCGTTCACCATTAATGGATTAAAGTTAAGTATTCCACCAGCTACGTCCGTTTTTTCTAAATTCTAATTTCCTTGTCCTGTTCCAGACCTCACGCCAGCCTGTGTGAGCTAAAACGCGTGCCTTTCGGCTTCCTCTAGTAACACGGTGTTGGCTCTCCTGCCAACCACAACAGTTCAGTCTTCGAAAGGCAAAGATCCCAGGTTTGAGTCCCAGTTCAGTACAGTTTTAATCTGTCAAGAAGTTTTAAATCCCGGTCCATGTTCATAGTAGATGGAAGTGATGGTACGAAAGCGTCACAAAAACGTCACAGATCCGGCTGCACTATGAAGTACACCATCCATACACTGCAGGTCAAACGCTCATTTGTACAGTAAAGTGCACTTGACGGGCTGGAATCATTTTGAAAGAGGGAAAATCGCGAACTGTCGGACAAACTACACGCCTCCAGTCAGATATTATCCAGAGCCTTGCGTGCTTGTGATATGTAATCGAAAGTGTGATTTAACGTCTTTGGTCTGTAGCTAACAACAGCCTGCTTAGCGTCCCACCAGGTGGTATGCGTGCTGTCTGCCTTGGATCGGATCGGCCTCATTTGTTGCCGACCGGTAATTGGATGCCCATCCAACGGCAGCGACTGGCGATCATGGGGACATGGACGGTGCAAGCAACCGACGGACTTGAATAGAACTTTAAACGAAGGTCTGCATTGCCAGTCACACAGTTTACATGTTTGAGAAACATGATCGTCGAATCAGATGGAGAGGCGGCCTTGCTATTGCCTCTGCTGTTAGCTATCTACGGAAATTGCAGGCAGCGGCATATGGACTTGCTTGGTAAGCAATGCACGTGAAGCTAGTTGGAGTTATCCGCTGTGCTCTAAGACCAAAAAATATACCACACACAACGAAGGAATTATCCGAATGGGACGGAAATCCGTAGCTGTGATGTACATATATATATAAAAACAATTTGAGAACAACTGGATGGTTTAGTCAAGAGAAAGAGCTTCAGAAACTGAACAGGTTAATAACGCGTTGGTCATCACTGGCCCTTATGCAAACAGTTATTCGGCTAGACATTCATTGATACAGTTGTTGCACGTTCTTCTAAGAGACAGCGTGCCACATTCTGTCCAACTAGCGCGTTAGGGCGTCAAAATCCCTAGTTAGTCGGAGGGGGCTCCGCCCATAATTCTCAAACGTTCTCCATTGGGAAGAGATCCAATGATCTTGCTGGCCAATGACCGGTTTGGCAACTACGAAGACAAGTAGTAGGAGCTCCCACCGTGTGTATTCGAGCATTGTCTTGTTGAAATGTAAGTCCATGATGGCGTGCCATCAAGGGCAACAACATGGGGCGTAGAATATCGTCGACGTACCGCAAAGCTGCAACGGTGCCGCGGGTGACAGCCAAAAGGGTGGCATCTGAGTCCCTAACTCCTTTCTCTTGGGCAGTATGACAGGCGACAATGAGGTTGTTATTCCACCATAGTCCAGGGCATCTCCAGACACGTCTTCGGCCTGGAATCTCATTGACTGCAGTAGAATTGTCTGCAGTGATGAATCCCTCTTCGAACTGATTCCTGATGGCCAGCGGAGACGTTCTGGAGATACCCTGGGAGGAGGTAGGATACAAACATGACTGTAGCGCGCCAGATGGCCCGACAACCTGATGTCTGGGGCGTCATTTCATTTCATAGCAGGATCCCTGTGGTTGTCATCAGCGGCACCATTATAATACACGGAGAGCGTTTCTATTGCTTGTCTTCGTGATTGCCGGATTCTGCCTCGGCCAGCAAGGTCGCCGGATCTCTTCCAAACTGATAACGTTTGGAGCATTGTGGACAGGGCCCGCTAACCAGCTCGGAATTTTGACGCTCTAACGCGCCAGTTGGACAGAATATGACACGACGTCTCTCAAAAGGACATCAAACAACTCTGTCAATGTGATTCTTCAGGTTTTGGCGGCGCAAAGATTGTTCCATTGACAGCCGCAAGAATTCTCCTTCTCCTTCCTGCCATATGTGGGTAGCCTCTCATCAAAATTAGGACGGATTCTCAGAAGACACAAAGTAAAAGTGATTTTTCGTCCTCCACCCAAGACAGCTGCACTCGTGGGCTCCGTCAAAGATGATTTGCTGCTCCGAAAATCTGGAGTTTACAAAATTCCATATGAATGTGGTCTTTCCTGCATTGGACAAACAACTCGTACTGTCCAAGAAAGATGTACAGAACACGCGACTTTTACAACCGAACAAGTCGGCAGTGGCAAGGCACTGTATTGACAGTGGTCACAGTATGTTGTATGACAACGTCCAAATTTTGGCAACTACATCATCTTTTTGGGACTCGATAGTGAAGGAGGGAATTGAAATTCGCTTGACGACGAATTTAATTACTAGAGATAGTGGTTTCAACCATGATAAATCATGGAATCTGGCACTTGCTGTAATAAACTCACAAAGACGTCGTCACAGTGCAGCTCACAAAGATATATCGACATGCCAACACAGATTGACTGCGGAGTCAAGATGTAACTCGCGCATTGTACACGTCTCTGCCGCCGACCAACGTCTCTGGCGCATTTGCATCTGTAGCAGCATGCGCAGTTGCGCCGTACACGAGTTAACAGGGACGAAGCGAGCACTGGAGCGGCAGTCTTGCGGCTCACTCTGAAGATGGCTGAACGTTATACAGCCAAAATATTAGAAGAAGAAGGAGAATTCTTGCGGTTGACCACACGAAACTTAATGGAACAACTCTGTCAATTAATGCCAAGCCGAATAACTGCTTGCATAAGGGCCAGAGGAGGACCAATGCGTTAATGACTTGTCTTGAGTAAATCACCCAATTTTTCTGAAACTGTAATCATTTGTTTCTCTGTACATGTACGTACAGCTACCGATTTCCTTCGTGCGCAGTTTCTTTTTCTTTTTTTTGTCTTAGAGTTTATTGAATGCTTCAGTTAACCCCAGTGTTGGTGACAGGAGCTTACCGATATTTCGTCAATTTTGATTTGTTTCACGATTATTTCTGCCTGTTGCCTTTCTGTTCTGCTCATAATTCGTGAATATTATGAGTTGTACCTGTAGTGTGTACTCAGCAAAAAAGTAAGTTCAGTTCTCCTGTCTTAATTGAAGCCGTCTGGGCATTTTGCTTCAAATTATATTTCAACGCCGTTATATAGATTTTAAAAAAAGGCAAGCTGTGAACACTGCCGAGCATTTCTGTTTTTTTGTTTTTATTTTATAGATGTTCTTTTTTACTGGGTTGGAGCCCGATTTATGATTTAGAAGTATTATTTGGGCTAGATTGCGGGCGCGGAATGTTAACTATATTACCGTTAATTGAAACTAGTTGATCGTTGTTTCTTAAATTTATCTGTACATCTGTCATAGTTGCTCATTTGTTTTATAGTGTTCTTTAACTGTCACTCATTACCTGCTATGAGTTGATAACTATACGTGTACTCATCGTAGTATATTGGTGTGTAACTTCTGCTAGTGGAAATGTTTTTCTCTTTGTTTTAGTTAATATTGTCTTGATAGACACAACCACCGGAGTGAAGTGAAGCTTGAAAGTTTACTAGATTCGGCTAAATTGTTCAGTTTCTAATTCTAAAAGTGTGCTGTTCATTTGTTTGCATTTATTGAAGTTTCTCAGTATTACTGAAGACATGCTAAAGGAATACACACATATCTGCAGTACCATTTTTAAATAATTAAATAGCCATTTCTGGTTCAAATGTTATTTTTTTTGGAACCCAGCATCTTACCACTCCTGTCTTCTCTCTAGCTACAGCATTTCAATCCAGTTTCAGCGATGCTTGGTCCATTTGAGATGTGAAGCTTTATGTGCCGTTGTGAGCAATGACCTTTCATGAGATTCCCGAGTCCTATTGATTACGACATTCCGTTTCCTCACACAATGGGTTGTGAGCGTAGGCTTCCACAAGGGGTGGGGAGGGGGTGGGAGGGACAGCGGCCCCTCCTGAAATCTGCAGTACAGGCTTATTGTTCATTAGAGAATTTTCAGATGTTTTCGGAAGTCACTGGTTGAAATTCTGCTAAATAGCAGACTTAGAACTCCCGAATGCAAAGCAAAACATTGTGACTAAAGCAACTGCTACATAACTTGGGTTTAATTGTCAGGTCGTTCGCGGGAAATAACCTCGTCTTCTTGTCGCTGTGGCTACTGCGGCAACGTTACTCTTATAACAATGTTGCCGAAATAGAGCCTCCAACTTCTGTATGAAACTTCCTCACACAGCCCTTATCAAGCTATAAAAAAAATGGCTCTGAGCACTATGGGACTCAACTTCTGAGGTCAGCAGCCCCCTAGAACTTAGAACTACTTAAACCTAACTAACCTAAGGACATCACACACATCCATGCCCGAGGCAGGATTCGAACCTGCGACCGTAGAGGTCGCGCGATTCCAGACTGTAGCGCCTAGAACCGCTCGGTCACTCCGGCCGGCTATCAAGCTATAGAAAGAGACAGTTCGCATACACAGTATTAACATAGCCGGAGCTCACTTGCCCAACATCCATTTCCCTTAAGGATACTCTCTTCCCCAACTGGCCATCGTTAATTATATCGTATTATTTATCGAGGACGAACAAGACTTATCAAGGCTTGCTGAGAATGCATTCAGTTTTACCCGACAGATGGAGTGTAGTAGACGCTAAGGAATGTTTATGCTGCACCTATCGACCATTACATCATTCGAAAGGAAGAACAACGGTTTTTTGCACTAGAAGAGATGAATGATGAAATTTCCCGATCGAAGATATGTGCTCTCCAGGTGTTGGTACCTACTCTAACTAGAATGGGCCCAAGACAGCGCAACGTCAAGTCATATAATTACGAATACAGTCTAGCTGCCATCGGTGCACGACAACGTTCTTGGATGATAAAAGTAGCTTGTAACAATCAATTCGATGATTGTTTTTTAAAGTTTCCTGTAGTCATCTCGTCGAATGCTCTCACTGAGTTACACTTTATTCACATAATTGTAGCTTTCAGAACACTTGTTTTTCAACTTTTATTATACGCTACACCGAATCAACTTTTATTACGCTGAACAACACTAAAAATTAGAAGACATGAAACACCCATTAGCACGGTCAGATGTGAAGTTATGCTAAACAAAGGTTTCAGATGGCAGAAGAGTATTATTAAGTGACATTTTTTATCTGTGTTTGTTCAAAATCAACGGCATTTGCTTAAGTTACCTGTTTTCTTTTCGCTTTCGGATTTTCAATTTTCAGTGTAAACCTAATATTGTTGGTGAGTGAATGAAAACATTTTTGTGAAGTTTCCTAGTTTCAGTTCCTAACTATACTGATACGCAGAATTTAGTGATATGAGAATGTCACTGCAGACCGTTAAATCAAAAAGGCGAAATACATTTTCACAGACTAGTAAAGATATTCATATAGGGGAGAGCGGGGAAAAGTGGCCATTAGGGTCCCGGGAGGTATGAGGTGTCGGCATCGCGCGGGAAACGCCCCATCACCTCGTGAAGCCTAACCTGTTTGCTGTGCCATTCCTCACAGTTATAATAATTACTGTGGATTTTAGTTATCGTGGTGTAAGATTCCACCCCATGGACCATGGACCTTGCCGTTGGTGGGGATGCCTGTGTGCCTCAGCGATACAGATAGCTGTACCGTAGGTGCAACCACAACGGAGGGGTATCTGTTGAGAGGCCAGGCAAACGTGTGGTTCCTGAAAAGGGACAGCAGCTATTTCAGTATTTGCAGGGGCAACAGTCTGGATGAGTGACTGATATGGTCTTGCAACACTAACCAAAACGGCCTTGCTGTGCTGGTAGTGCGAACGGCTGAAATTTTTCCCGAGGGCATGCAGCTTTACTGTATGGTTAAATGATGATGGCGTCCTCTCGGGTAAAATATTCCGGAGGTAAAATAGTCCCCCATTCGGATCTCCGGGCGGGGACTACTCAAGAGGACGTCGTTATCAGGAGAAAGAAAATTGGCGTTCTATTGATCGGAGCGTGGAATGTCAGATCCCTTAATGCCTGGTGATAGCCACTGCCCCTCAAAGAGTTAATCGGGCAGGTAGGTTAGAAAATTTAAAAAGGGAAATGGATAGGTTAAATTTAAATATAGTGGGAATTAGTAAAGTTCGGTGGCAGACTTAGAGAAAGCTTTTGACAATGTTGACTGGAATACTCATTTTCAAATTCTGAAGGTGGCAGGGGTAAAATACAGGAAGCGAAAGGCTATTTACAATTTGTACAGAAACCAGATGGCAGTTATAAGAGTTGAGGGACATGAAAGGGAAGCAGTGGTTGGGAAGGGAGTGAGACAGGGTTGTAGCCTCTCCCCGATGTTATTCAATCTCTATATTGAGCAAGCAGTAAAGGAATCAAAAGAAAAATTCGGGGTAGGTATTAAAATCCATGGAGAAGAAATAAAAACTTTGAGGTTCGCCGATGACATTGTAATTCTGTCAGAGACAGCAAAGGACATGGAGGAGCAATTGAATGGAATGGACAGTGTCTTGATTATATTGCACGATAGGCAAGAGTGAAGAACTCTCCGAACAGCTTGTTGTCCTCGCAGAATCCAAAATTCTTCTCGTAGTTCCCCTAACACAATCCGAACACTGAGATGATGCAGTCTTGCATGTGTGTGTCTGAGGAGAAGCTCAGTAAAATGGTGACGTCCATCCAATATAATTGGATGCTTCTCTGAGTGTGACAGTGCAGCACATTGCAGCCCACCACCAAGACGAAAGATGCCATCCGATATAAAGAGATTGTATCGAGCGATCTTTGATTCCTTGGGCAATTGTTCTCCCTTACGCAGTGCAGACAGTTCACCAGTGAATAGTTCCTCTTGAACTCTTCTGATCCAGTAGGTGCGGGCGTTTTGTAATTCCAAAGCACTAAAACTGCCGGAGATTCTATTTTTGTTTCTTGTTGTGCTGATAAATCGAAATACAAAGGCAGTTATATGCAGTACTCGCCAATATGAACTAAACCTTGCAATGTCCAGTAGTGGTACAGTGATGGTGATCAGAGTGATATTTACTCTCGTTTTGGCTTCTGGCATTGATGGAGGTGGGGCTGAGATATCCTTCTTCCGAGGCAGGGACACAACTCTGCGGCCATATTCCACACAGTGTGACTCTCGGAATTCCTGATAAATAGAATGGTCCATGGGTGTTAATGCTCGCTCTTGATGTTCTGTTATCCCGATTGACTCCAGGTCCGCCGGCCTGAGTGGCCATTCGGTTCTAGGCGCTACAGTCTGGAACCGAGCGACCGCTACGGTCGCAGGTTCGAATCCTGCCTTGGGCATGGATGTGCGTGATGTCCTTAGGTTAGTTACGTTTAATTAGTTCTAAGTTCTAAGCGACTGATGACCTCAGAAATTAAGTCGCATAGTGCTCAGAGCCATTTAAACCATTTTGACTCCAGGTCCCAAAATCGGCTCACTGACTCATCTATATATCACTGCAGCTGCCCTGAATGAAGTTGACAGTTGCTCTGCTGGCGGTGGTGCTAGATGTGTTTCCACTGAGAACATATCCGAAAATTGTTGGGAGAAGAACCAACGATGGTGATACCTTGATAGGTTGTTCCAAAGTCACGATTCTCCAGATCTAATCAGCTCTAATCAGGATCTCAATAGGTAGATCTTCAGTGTCTCCTTTAGGATCTGCGAGCAGTGTACCACCCCTCAAGGCCATATCTCCTACATCTTGTGGCACTGTTGGTTGCTGTGAAAAATTATTTGTGCTTTCAAAGGCTGTCACTGATATGTGGGAATTAGTGGAGCACCCCATCATATTAAACTGCACCTTCTTCCTTGGGAGTGATGAACTGTAAGTGGATTCGAAAGTAGTTATCTCCATAGTAGTGCCTCCAATGACACTAAGTTGGAGAGATTCAATCAGTGAATGGTGGATGAAACTCGATTGACTCCCTGTGTCCAGGATGGCACGTGTCTGTTTGCTCTTGCCAGTTGGTCCTGTGATACTCACACGAGCAGTCTGCAGGTATGTAAAGTTAGAAGTCATAGTTTCAATTTTATTTAATGTTGTGGTATGGCTATTACAGATGGAAATGTAATGCTCCCCCTTACATTTCGCACAGGACGCCTTTCCCCGTTTGAAACACTGATTTCTGTTGTGGCCACGTCTCAGGCATAGGAAGCAACGGTTCATTGTCTTGAGGGCGTCTATTCTTACCTGCAAGCTTGCAATCTTTTGGCAGTCTTGGCCCCAGTGCCCTCTTTCACCGCAATACACACAGAAGGGCTCTGAATTCTACTGTTTCTTCTCGTCCCCCTTCGTTTTAACCTTTACATGGAAGGCAGATGCTGTTGGTACATAATTTTTGTGTGGAACAGTATCTCCACGAATTTTGTGTGTGTTGATAGCTCCTTCCACATCTTCATTTAAGAACTCCATAAGGCGGGTGCAGTTTGGTAGTGGGCAATTTTATGTCCATACAGGCGTGTTGTTGAGCCGCTGATGTCGCGTTTCTGTATGCTGAGCGCGCTCCTCCTAGAAGGCCTTTCGCCTTTCGGAGGGCGCGTTTGCATTTATCAGTATATTCCTCACAAGCTTCCGTGTCGGCTTCCTATTCAGAGTCATCCAGTAAGTCCTGTATTATGAAGAAGACAGAAAACCACGGCATTTGTGGGAGAGGGCTGTTGTAGAAGAAATGCGGCATGGCAGAGACAGTAAAATACGATGCATCATCCTCAGCCAGCCATATGGTATGAAGATCTGTCGACAGGTCCAGATGGTCATCCCCCTCGAGATGGGCCATTGTGGGAAGGATGTCGGGGAATGAAGACTCCTATGCCATCTCTTGGTGTTCGGTTAAGTCTGTACATTGTGCTGCCCTCTGCAGCGGATATATTTCAACTATAACTGTAAAATGGACGTGTGAAAATAAAGGTGTGTGTGAGCAGAAGTTTTACTGTGTTCTTGATTTCACTAGTGTGTAGCAACAAGTGTCTTCAAAGGAAGATATAAGATGAACATCAAAAAAAGCAAAACGAGTATCATGGAATGTAGTCGAATTAAGTCGGGTGATTCTGAGGGGATTATATTAGGAAATGAGACACTTGAAGCAGTAAAGGAGTTTTGCTATTTGGGGAGCAAAATAACTGATGATGGTCGAAGTAGAGAGGATATAAAATGTAGACTGTCAGTGGCAAGGAAAGCGTTTCTGAAGAAGAGAAATTTGTTAACATCGAGTATAGATATAAGAGTCAGGAAGTCGTTTCTGAAAGTATTTGTATAGAGTATAGCCTTGTATGGAAGTGAAACATGGACGATAAATAATTTGGACAAGAAGAGAATAGAAGCTTCCGAAATGTGGTGCTACAGTGCCGGCCGTGGTGGTCTCGCGGTTCTAGGCGCGCAGTCCGGAACCGTGCGACTGCTACGATCGCAGGTTCGAATCCTGCCTCGGGCATGGATGTGTGTGATGTCCTTAGGTTTAAGTAGTTCTAAGTTCTAGGGGACTGATGACCACAGCTGTTAAGTCCCATAGTGCTCAGAGCAATTTGAACAGAAGAATGCTGAAGATTAGATGGGTAGATCACATAACTAATGAGGAGATATTGAATAGAATTGGGGAGAAGAGAAGTTTGTGGCACAACTTGACAAGAAGAAGGGATCGGTTGGTAGGACATGTTCTGAGGCATCATGGGATCACCAATTTAGTATTGGAGGGCAGCGTGTAGGGTAAAAATCGTAGAGGGAGGCCAAGAGATGAATACACTAAGCAGATTCAGATGGATGTAAATTGCAGTAGGTACTGGGAGATGAAGAAGCTTGCACAGGATAGAGTGGCATGGAGAGCTGCATCAAACCAGTCTCTGGACTGAAGACCAAAACAACAACAACGGTGTAAGATTAGCGGTCTTTCTTGCATTTATTATTGAGAGGGAACGTTACTTATGTCTTTTTAATTAAATTGTGTTGAAAGTGTCGTATCTTAATTCCATAATCCTGCTTTAGTTATTGAAAGTTAGGTCATGTCATTAGAGGGTATACAGAAGTATGAAAATAATCTACTTCCGAAATATTGACTGGATAAGCATTGAAAGTGTCAGACAGAATAGGTTTTGTATATTTCCTGTAAATTTTGAAAAAATGGTGGTTTCAGAATCTTGCCCCTTCTTGAAAAAATTTATTCGGACGCCCATGGTTGTGAGAGATACACTGAGGTGTCAAAAGTCATGGGATAGCGATTTATAAATAAGCAGATGGTGGTACTATCGTGCACAAAAGGTGTAAAAAGGTCAGTGTATTGGCTGAATAAAACATAAAAATGTCTCAAGCAGCGGGGACTGGAAATGAAAAGATTTTTTAAAAATTTAAAAAAATAAAAAATTAAAAATCGATTTGTCATTGTACTCAGATGATTCATATAAAAAGGTTCCCGATGTGATTATGCCCACACGAAGGTAGTTAACAGACTCTGAACGCCAAATGGTAGTTGGAGCTAGACGTATGGAACATTCCATTTCAGAAATCGTTAGGGAATTCAATTCCACATTGTCAACAGTGTGCGGAGGATACCAAATTCCAGGCATTACCTTTCGCTATGGACAACGCAGTGGCCGACGGCCTTTACTTAACTACCGAGAGCATCGGCGTTTGCGTAGTGTTGTCAGTATTAACTGACAGGTAACACTGCACGAAATAACCACAAAAATCAATGTGGGACGTACGACGAACGTGTCCATTAGGACAATGCGGTGAAATTTGGCATTAATGGGCTAAGGCAGCAAACGACCGATTCGAGTGCTTTTGCTAGCAGCACATCGCCTGCAGCACCTCTATTGGGCTTTTGACCATATCGGTTGGACCCCATACGACTGAAAAACTGTGATCTGGTCAGATAAGTCCCGATTTCAGTTGGTAAGAGTTGATGGTAAGTTTCGAGTGTAGTGCAGACACCATGAAGCCATGACCAAAGTTGCCAATTATGGCACTGTGCAAGATGGTAGTGACTCCATGATGGTGTGGGCTGGGTCCTCATGCCGAACTGAATCGATCATTGACTGACAAAGGTTATGTCTGGCTGCTTGGAGACCATTTGCATTCGTGGACTTCTTGTTCCCAAACAACAACGAAATTTTTTTGAATGACAATGCGAAATGTCAACAGGCCACAGCTGTTCGCGATTGGTTTGAAGAATATTCTGGACAGTTCGAGCGAAGGATTTGGCCTCCCAGATCGCCCGACACGAATCCAATTGAACACTTGTTAGACATAAGCTAGACGTCAGTGCATGTACAAAATTCGGCACTAGCAATGCCTCGACAATTATGGATGGCTGTAGAGGTAGCATGGCTCAGTATTTCTGCAGGGGGCTTCCAACGGTTGTTGAGCCCATGCCACGTCGAGTGGCCGCACTAAGCAGGACAAAAGGAGATCCGACACGATATCAGGAGATATCTCGTGACTTTTTTCATCTCAGCGTATACCGTTTCTTTTAGTGACGTTGGGCAGTCCGCGTTGATGCACCAACAAATTGGGCAACTTCATTCACGGTGTGGCCGAGGACACATTGAAACGCGGTAGCTCCTTTCTGCTGTACTGTCTCCTCGTTGACCTTTCTTACTACTCTGACTCCGCACAACGCAGAGGCACATGCACACCACGCTGCAGGGCTCCTTTAAGAGGTAGTACCATATCTACAGCTTCTACAGAGCGCCATAGTAACTAATGGCGTCTTTTAAGGGAGCGACTATAGTGCACGTCATTTACGACAGCGGTTGAGTTTAGGTTCGTTGTGCGCATCTGACGTCACAAAACACAGTCAGCAAATGAACAGAGAACGACGTTGCCAGAGCTCGACTGCAGTGCAGAGCATGGACGAGTGTCTTCAGTTTTAGATACGTTCAGTCATAAATAAAGTAATTGAACAAAAGTAATGTCTTGATAGCAGACTTTCTTTTATAGAAAGTTTGGAAAAAGCATTCTTTATACCAATTGCTTCATATTCTATTAATTAATTAAACCAAACAAGCAATAAGCCTCCTAATTCAGGCGATAGCAAGGAAAGGTGTTTTTATCTTTCACACGAACCGCTTTTTCGCAATAAAGAACAGCGGTAATTGTTTATTTCCTATTGTACTTTGACGAAACGTGAGTAATTTATAGTCATACCAACAGTGTTTGTCGGTATTTGAGGTGATATTTCAGAGTCCTTAGCGCAGTGGTTAAGGTGTTTAGCTACTAAGCGAAAGGTTCTGAGTTCAAACGTTGTTCGGTGCTTAAAATTTTCTTTATTTAAAAATAACATGGAAGTGCCTTAGTTCATGAATTTTATTCGTTTGAATGTAATTTTTTGAAATTTCTAGTGCTTTTTCTCTTCATTATAATCATAATAAGTTTTCGGTTTTTCTAACTTTGTTCTGCAATATTTCTTTGCACAGCATACAATATTCATGTTATCTGTTTCGCTTGTACATCTTCTCTTCCGCAGTCGTTGTTTTACTATTCATATTGAGATACATTCTTTTCAGACAGTATTAAAAGTATTATTTAGAGCAGAATTTCGGCTCGTACGTTGCCGAGCTACTTGATTGTCTGACGCAATTCTTTGCTTCGCTGCTTTGGCAACATCATCATATTCAATGTTTTCAGCGACTGATCTATGTTTTGGCAAGAATTTGCTGTCCGTTGTGTCAAACACAAATTGGTTGCGCACTGCGCCTCACTGAGAATATATGTTTCTATGTTTTATTACGTCCACAATTCAGTTTTGTGAACTTCACCAACTTTGTGTTAATCAGAACTTTTTAGAAAAAAGCGAAATGACTCTGGTATAAATAAAACCTTTATTACAGTCGCGAAAGACCGAATATTTCTCAATATTACATACGACATCTGTCTGGTACTTAAATTAAATGAAATATTGTTATATAGTAAATTTTATATGAAATTTAGATATCTTGTCCACATTTCACTCTCAACATTGTGGCAACTAAAATCGACCATACGGAAAGTATACGCTATGGACTTTTACCTCTGCAAACGTTTCAAAATTTCGTGCAATGGTTTACTACATTTAATGCTGTACAACAACTGCGTTGAACATCGAAACAAAATTGAGTCATTTATTGGGGGAAGGTATCAATCAAGAAGATGTGTAAAAATCAAATTTTTTGGCCAAATAGTTTCTGTGAAATCGAATGATAAGTGTGTGGAAGCAGTCGGAACACCATGTGTCTGCACAGGCGAGCAGTGCAGTGATGACAAAATCGTGCACAGCGCGGCATGCTGTCTCCGTAGCAGCGAAGGGTTAATGCGGCCATGGTGGCTTTACTTCATAAACTGCGCGCTCCCCCCTAAACGTAGGTTTGCGAACTATACTATACTATGGCGTTGCTTCTCTTGGCGAGTGCGTCGTTTGCAACTGTCAACGCAACAATCTCCCGCGTCTGGGCGGGTATGCGCGAGCCGCCAAGATAAAAGAATTGAACTATAGTATTTTATCTGAAATAGTGCGTCGTCACTGTTTCTGCAGCCTTCATCCTTTCTCTTATTTTTGGCGCTGTACCCCGGCTTTGACACGAGGAAGAACGTCGTCACGAGGCCGGCAGAGAAGGGAAGTCCCCTCCGCGCTGACGTACGCCGCTTGTTTTGTTTGTGCAGTGCGAATCGGCGGGAACTGCGCACCAACTCCCCACCACCTGATCGGAGGGAGGGGAACGGGCTGGCGCTTGCTAAACCGTTACAAGTGAGGTTCTGGCGTCAGTCGCAAAGATGCGCATCTCAGAGGCGGTAGGGGGGCAGGATAAACATGCAGAGACCGCGCTAGCCGAAGAGGGGCAGGAGGATAATGGCAAGTACACACAGCAATTTATAGCCAGTCGCGTATTGCAAGCGTTACAGGCCGCATTTACACCGGAACGAAAAGAGGTGAACGAGCGCTCGTAGATAAACGCCAGTGTTCAAATTCGCTTGCACCACGTGATTGTAATTAAAATGCAGCTACTCACAGAGGTCCAGTGTGGGCTATAACTATCGCAAGGCAGCGAAACTCAGCAGATATTCTAATGCATTAAAGTGGAACCGATTTACGCAGGGGAAAAAATAGTTCCAATTTTGGTCACCATGTGCAAATCTGGCACTGAATGCAAGAAAGACGTATTGAAATACTTCCATATGTAATGGATTAGGGACTGGGACGTGGATAGGAAAAGTCAAACAAGTGAGAAAGGCATAACGTTGATTTTGTTATTAACTGCCATTTACACAATTCGTTCAATATGAACAATGGAGACGTCGGCCAGATGCTGTACAGCGCTATATTTGCGCTTGGTAGCTAAAATTGCAACTAATTTTTTTCCAGTGTAAATCGGTCCCGCATTAACGCATTAGCATATTTATCATGTTTCACTGTCATACGATAATTACAGCTCACAGTGGAACCCCGTGAGTTGCTGCACTGTAATTATTGCTATCCGGTAGCTGTAACAAGCACAGATGCAGGGCCGTGTCCAATGGGGTTCACAGTTTCTTATTGTCCCTTCCTCCTTTCACCCCCTCCCCACAAAATATAATTGGCTGTCACTAGCACTTGTATTGTGCCACAGTTGCATAGGATAGAATAATAACAACAATAAGATATATAAAATATTTCAATATGATAATTTCTTTAGATAATGAGTAATACATTGCTTTAGCGTAAAGTACAAGAATAATAATTCACAGTATTTAAAATCAATATGTGAACTCATCAGTAAAACTGGTTCACAATGCGAAAGAGGAGTAAAAAAAAAGGAACGTTTATCTCGGCTTATCCTTAGTTGTCGACCGTTTCTAAGAGAACGATCGTCAAAGTTTTCGACGTTCTTTTAGCAGTCGACAAGCTAAGCCGTATTGGTCGCGCAGTTTTTTTTAAATATTCATATTCTTGTATTTCATTTTTATAGCAATTCTTAATCCTTATGTTCTTATGTTTATTCTCCAGGAAGATGTTCTTCTGTCCCTTGTATTATAGCGACCGTAGAAACATTCGAAATGTAGGAATTCGACCACTATGAGCATCGCAGGAAGGCAGGTTTGCACAGAGACATTTCTTCGTATAAATGCCACTCGGGAAAGAAACGACGTTAACATTGCCGAAGATTTCACGCGTTTGCAATAATTTCGCGTCGGACCATGTTTAACGGATCACATCTCCGAAAACTGGCGCTTGCTATGAATTACGAATGAGGTTGCACCAGAGCAATTTCACCGACAACAATTTGAAATAATTTTTCCATCCATTTATTGGCTTTTTGTTTTTCTTATTCATGCATTAGACACACAATTAGTAGACGAATTCGGACAACATTATTTCAACATACAGTGGAATACATTCATGTAGTAATCTACGGTCTTGGGTAGGTAAAGGAAAAACAAAAATAAAAATCGGGTTTCAAATACGAGGAGCGAAAGTGAGAAGCCGCGACTGTAGGCACTGA
This sequence comes from Schistocerca cancellata, assembly GCF_023864275.1. Classification (NCBI taxonomy): domain Eukaryota; kingdom Metazoa; phylum Arthropoda; class Insecta; order Orthoptera; family Acrididae; genus Schistocerca; species Schistocerca cancellata. Next base: position 644,058,490 of record NC_064630.1, on the reverse strand, counting down.
GCCACCGCTTCTTCTGTCTGGTCGGTAAAAGGCACACAAAGTGTGTCGAGAACTTCGATAGTCATTTTTTCAGAATCGGTCGAGTATCGGCAGATAGCCCGAGACGCGTCAGCTTATTTTGACCCCTCTTCCGCTGAGCCGAAGTTTCTTGGAAATCGAGTTATAGTAAACTCTGTGTTTTCCTCGTTAGTACTGCAATGGTGAACAATGTCTGCAGACTATGACTTTACGAGAGTGTAAATGAGGAGACTGTTTCTCCTTTCAGTCGCTTTAATCTACGGTCTCGGAAAGCAGTGTTTCTGTTCTTTTTCCTCAGTGGAGGGCCTTTCCCTTCCTCTCCTTATCCGAGTTTTTCCGGCGTTTACGGTAGACTAACATCGATAACAAAAGCAGTTCGCGCGCAAAATAACACGAAGTTTTCCAGGCTGCGAGCGCCGATGCGAATCGCTCGCGAACTTCGTTTGATGGTTCACTGAAAGACCCCATAGCTAGCGGAACACGAAGGAGTATATGCGAATGCGGACCGAACCAGGTCGAATAATGTTTGCTTGCGCTTGTTTACTGTTTGCTCCAGAAGGAATGCTCGTTTCTTGCAGATCGCTCGACTACGAGTACGGTCGCTCCGGTGCAAACCGGTTTTCACGTGTAAAAATGGTTCAAATGGCTCTGAGCACTATGGGACTTAACATCTATGGTCATCAGTCCCCTAGAACTTACAACTACTTAAACCTAACTAACCTAAGGACATCACACAACACCCAGCCATCACGAGGCAGAGAAAATCCCTGACCCCGCCGGGAATCGAACCCGGGAACCCGGGTGTGGGAAGCGAGAACGCTATCGCACGACCACGAGATGCGGGCTTTTCACGTGGACAAGGCCGCAGAAAGAGAAGTATTTTTGACATGTAAACGTATGTGCTCATTTCTGGCAGCACGAACGCGTCTTTCCACACGTGTGTCCATCGTTTCAACCCGCCATAATCTTAATCTCTGGGTATGAAGGGAATGTCCTGACTGACTGATTCATCACCGCCTAGCACAAACCGCCATAAGACACAAACTTGAAATTTGGAGACGGTGTGGAGATGTACTGTAGGCGTCGCTTAAAAAGGGATTTTACGAAATTCCTACCCTAAAGGGGTGAAATAGGGGATGAAGGTTTATTCTTGGAACATGTCGCTGTTAGGCAATTTCGAAGCTAGACATACGAAAATTGCTTTTTGATTTCTCGGTCAGAAATAAAGAAACATTTGGTTCAGCACTTTTGGAAATTTAACCCTATGGGGGTAAAATAGTGGCAGATTTTTTGAAAATATATCATTATTAAAAAAAAACTGCTGAAGTATTTTGAAAGCTACTTTACTAACATTGGCATTTGACTTCTCGGTTATAAACAAAAAAAAAAAAAATGCATGTTTCAGTGTTTTTGGAAATTGAACCCCTAAGAGGGTGAAATTGGTGATGACATTTTTTTAAAAAATATTTTATTATGAAAGCATTTTTAAAGCTCAATTTACGAAAATTTAAATTTGGCTTCTCAGAAATTTAAAAGGATACGTTTTCACTATTTTTGGTCAGAAACACTTTCGGAAAGGACCATGCTTATATGGCCTTAATTAGCATGAAAAGCTTAGAAGGAGTTGCGAACAACATAAAAATTCGATTAATAAAAAAAATCTCTGCAGGCCGTACAGTCTACACGAGAGACTCTCCTGGCGCTAAACTAGTAATGGTATATATTCGAAAATCATGGTTCACCACCCCCGGCTGCTACGAAAACTCTTACTGTTGCTCAATGTAGATTGTTACAAATAATCACCGCAAGAAGTTTTTCTAGTCACAGAACCTACACAGTGCGATAAAACGAAATGGACTTCAGAAGTTACATTCAAAATGGCTCTGAGCACTATGGGACTCAACTGCTGTGGTCATCAGTCCCCTAGAACTTAGAACTAATTAAACCTAACTAACCTAAGGACATCACACACATCCATGCCCGAGGCAGGATTCGAACCTGCGACCGTAGCAGCAGCGCGGCACCGGACTGGAGCGCCTAGAACCGCACGACCACCGCGGCCAGCGAAGTTACATTCAATTTAAACACAAACATATATATTGAGTTCTGACGGTCTGTATTTTTGACGTTATGTAGCGTGAGATGAAACATGATGTTTGTATCCGCACACATACCGAAATCGGGAAACGTACTCTGCTGGTGATGATGTTTAACAGTCGAAACTGATAGAAGTAGTAAAAATTTTCATAGTAGATGATGGCGGTACAAGACGATTTTTGATAAATATCGCAGGCGGTGTGCCACCAAATTTTGTAAATACTGGAAAAGAATCAAGAATACAACACTGCGAAACGACCAAGTCCATGGGCAATGCAATCAGAAGAGTTCATTAAATTTCTATCCATTTTTTTGAGGTTACCTACTTACTGGTCGGCGCTACGGTCCTCGTGGAACATTGGTTTCCATTGCCACCTGCCTCCATTCTTCTTTGTCCATCGCATTCCTTCTACAGTTCCTGGCGCTCAGCGCTTTGAGGTCTTGGTTGAAATGGCTCTGAGCACTATGGGACTTAACAGCTATGGTCATCAGTCCCCTAGAACTGAGAACTACTTAAACCTAACTAACCTAAGGACAGCACACAACACCCAGCCATCACGAGGCAGAGAAAATCCCTGACCCCGCCGGGAAACGAACCCGGGAACCCGGGCGTGGGAAGCGAGAACGCTACCGCACGGCCACGAGATGCGGGCTTTCGATAGTAGTTCTTGTAGTCAGCTGTTTTCACTGTATACTTAATTTCCTCTTTAATTTCTTGCAGTTTACCAGGCCTCGTAAATGTCCTCACATTCCAGGTGGCTATCATGATATCCATTTTCCTTCTCAGTAATCATTTTCTTTGCTGTGTCACCATCGTGTAATCTACTTATTCTTCTGAGGTCGATGTGTGGTATCCGAGGTGGGGTTGCTAGCCGCCCATCCAACCCCTAACTTGGAAGACCAGGATTTTCCGGCGGCCGCTGTGGCCGAGCTGTTCTAGGCGCCTCAGTCTGGAACCGCGCGACCGCTACTGTCGCAGGTTCGAATCATGCTTCGGGCATGGATGTGTGTGATGTCCTTCGGTTAGCTAGGTTGAAGCAGTTCGAAGTTCTAGGGGACTGATGACCTCAGATGTTAAGTCCCATAGTGCTCACAGCCATTTGAATCATTTCTGAACCAGGATTTTCCCTTGAGGTTTACTCCTCTAGCGAGAGCCTCCACCCGTCCCTCCCGCCCTATGTGAGACACAGTTCGTCTGGCTCCTCTGTCGAGGCCTGTTCGACTTGGATGACCCTGCCAGCGGGTATGCTACTGTCGGTGTAGCCTTCGACTTCGCTGGAACACTCAAACCCTCCCGCCCGCCACTGAAGGTATTTTCTATAAGGCTGTGTCCGTGGGAGATAATTTTTCAATTGTTTCTGCAGAGTGACGTTGTTACTTCAGCATATTTTTCTGAAAACTCGTCAGTGACGCCAAGACACGTAACGGAAATGAAGGTCGGACGTTTGTTTTCCTACCTTTGGCCTTAAACATGGGTGACGTTCATAACATGAAGGTTCAGAATGAGTTACAGCGTCTGTCTGTGTAGCAAGTTACTAGCAGTAGAAGTATTGAGGAAAGAAAGAACCTCTTTCCAGAAAAGTGTACGCGCGGAAACAGATAACCACATGTACAGGGCGAGCCGAAATTCGCGCAATAGGACGCCACAGAGTGATCCTCTCATACTAACAGGACAAAACGTCTCTAACAAAAATTCATGCCGTGCATATTAGGGTAGAAAAATAACGTCAGAGAAGACAATGTCGCATCACTCTAATCACATGAACAAGCATTTTGCTTGAATACTGTCTGTACAGCTCGGTTAGTGCAGTGCGTGGAGTGTTGTTGGAATACTACAGTTCGAGGGTTCAATAATGGGTCTAGGTGAATTTTTTTTTTATTTTCTCCAAATATAATCCGCTCAGTTAAACGATAGATGACCTACAAGTACCGTTTTTCTTAACGTTGAACATAGCAGTTACTTGCAGGCATGCCAGAAATATTTATGAATAACAATAATAATGTAAAAATAATTATCTGTCGTAGATTAGAAATAACTACAAAACATATCAATGTGAAGATGTGAGATATTCGTATTACATTCAGTAAGAGTAGACTGTTTTAATGTTTTAAATACACTATCAGTGACAGCATGTTTCTCACAAAACAGAGCAGAAGCTCAAATATACCTCCCCGTATCTCTAAACAGTTGGCGACTAGCTGGATCATGCTTCTCTAAATTCGTAGCAGAGCTGCATCCACAAGTACGAGAGCAGCAGGAAAGCGTGCTTCCAGTTCTTTGTCGCCGGCCGCGGTGGTCTAGCGGTTCTGGCGCTGCAGTCCGGAACCGCGGGACTGCTACGGTCGCAGGTTCGAATCCTGCCTCGGGCATGGGTGTGTGGTGTCCTTAGGTTAGTTAGGTTTAAGTAGTTCTAAGTTCTAGGGGACTTATGACCTAACATGTTGAGTCCCATAGTGCTCAGAGCCATTTGAACCATTTGAAGTTCTTTGTCATTCAACCACGTACTAGACTAACCGTAACAGAATTTGCTAATTAGCTATGAAACAGGTTATTAGATCTGCCAGTAACGAAACTTCCTAAAGAAATGAAATCGACAGCAAAGTAGTAAGCATGATATTTGGTACTAGTCAACAGAACCAATGGCACGAGGATAAACTGGAAACTGTATTCTAATGTAGGGTGTATCAAAAAGGACGTTACAGCTTTGAAAATCCGCACAAACTTATTCATACGACTCACAGACTTAGTCGTGATGTCATCTTGAAGTAAAAAAGATCACGTTTTCACACATGTGGAACGCTTGCACAGAACCGCTCCACCGCAACCACTAGCGGCAGTTGCAGCGAAGTCGGGCCGCTTTTACAGATACTGACAGTGCTCGCTGTGTGTTTTGGTTTGAAGAGTCAAAGTCTGCAACAACTGTGCAGAGTAATTTTCGTACTGAGTATGGTAAAGCTTTGTGAACAGTCCCACAAGATCGATCTTGTGTGCTTCCCGAGAGCTGGACGTCCCGCATATGACTCCTTGTCGTGTTGCATCTCTAAACGTAAAAGTTTACTATCGCACGAGAACTAAAAGACACTGTCAGGATTGCTCGCAAAGACCCCCGCACACGATCAAAAAATTTGACGTTTTTACTATGTTTGCCAAATATTTGGCTACGGTTTTGTTTGAGTGATTGTCAAAGGTAGAGCCTGTATGACAGACATTTTGACTGATGGAAAATTTGGCAATATGGCGGACGTTGTTTGTGCCGATGTTTAGACACAAACGTTTACTGAAATATAATTTTATTACAATTTATCTCACTGTGTTCCGAGTTTCCACAACTATGGAAACTAAACACAAAGATACAAACAGGGGCGCCAGCTTTTGACTTTTTGTGTGGGTGCTCTAAATCACAGTTCACAAATTTTGAAATCTGACCCTCCTGAAAATCAAGTTCAGGATAAACAGATTTTTTTTTTTTTTACTAGGTTCTTTTTTTCCACACTTGTTAATTAATACAAAGAAATACTCCACACAGAATTGTTTATTTTCTCAAATCTTTGTGTATTTCCTAATTCTCACTCGTAAAGAATGTGTTCCTACGAACAGTGGATCGTCAGAAGAAAATGTTCGCCACAGTGTTACGAGGTTCAAGATTTTTGCTTCTTGTTCGTGGACATGCTTGAGAGCGTTGTCGTTCAATTTCTCTTGCGTCATGGTGTTGCGCAGTAAGTTTTTAATCTGCTAAGGAGCGAGTAAGAACGTTCTGCTGTACATTTAGAAGCTAGTATGATAAAAGAGAACTTTATCAATTTCATCACCTCTGGAATCAATACGCCGACGTGCATGTTTGAGAAAAACAAGCTCACTTCGTCTTACGTACTTCCAAAGAAATAATTCTTAGATTTATACACATCTAATATCATATTTCTGTGCAAAGTCAATCTTCATAACAGGTTTAGAAAATCGATCCTCGAACACTGAATTACAACATCTAAAGCCTCAAAATAAGTTCTCCGGTAATACACTACTGTCCATTAAAATTGCTACACCACGAAGATGACGTGATACAGACGTGAAATTTAACCGACAGGAAGAAGATGTTGTGATATGAAAATGATCAGCTTTGCAGAGCATTCACACAAGGTTGGCGCCGGTGGCGACACATACAACGTGCTGACATGAGGAAAGTTTCCAGCCGATTTCTGATACACAAACAGCAGTGGTTCATGGTGTGGGTTCCTGTAGTCATGTCCTAGTTCATGAACCACGGGCAACGTATGAGTGGCCAAGTAAGTGGTCCCGACAGTCGGGATACCAGTTACTTTGGAATAAGGCTGGGCATCTCGGACATATTCTGAGTCGTGGTCACCTTTGTGCTCATACGGTAAAGACTACCAAATCCACCGGTTAGTCCCTCAGCCGTTAGGGGTAAAACCCAATGGGACTCGGGGCAAGTAAGGCTAGCAACCTGCTTCCCTGGTACTTTAAATATGATGCTGGCAACAATCAGAGCAAAATGCCTCGGACCTTTGGAGGTGACGGAGTCCCACCTCTAACTGACAAACCAGGGCCTCCTAAGATACGACTTGGCAAACAAATGGTAATGAGATGGGGAGCTATTAATATCAATGGGGGCTACTCTGGGAAGAAGGTAGAGCTGGCAGAGGCTGCAAGTAAGATGGGGCTGGACGTTTTAGCTGTTAGTGACATTCGGGTAAGGGGTGAGAAAGAAGAGGAAGTGGGAGAATACAAGGTCTACCTGTCAGGAGTCAAAGCAGGAATAGCACAATGGGGTGTAGGGCTTTACATCAGGAAAGAAATGGAACCCAGCGTAGTTGCAATAAGGTACGTAAACGAACGACTGATGTGGATAGATTTGACAGTGTCTAGCAAGAAAATTAGGATTGTGTCAGTATATTCGCATTGTGAAGGGACAGATCAAGATAAGATGGATAATTTTTATGAGGCACTCAGTGATGTAGTTGTTAGAGTAAAGGACAAGGACAGTGTTCTGCTCATGGGTGATTTTAACGCCAGGACTGGAAATCGAACAGAAGGGTATGAAAAGGTTATGGGTAAATTTGGAGAGGATATGGAGGCCAACAGGAACGGGAAACAACTCTTGGATTTCTGTGCCAGTATGGGCTTAGTAATCACAAACTCCATTTTTAAACATAAGAACATTCACCGGTATACTTGGGAAGGCAGGGGAACCAGATCTGTCATTGACTATATAATAACAGATCAGGAATTCAGGAAGGCTGTGAGGGACACACGTGTATTCAGGGGATTCTTTGATGACACTGATCATTATTTAATCTGCAGTGAAATTGGAATTGTGAGGCAGAAAATGCAGGAGGTCAGGTCCATATGTAGGAGGATAAGAGTGGAGAAACTTCAGGATAAGGAAATCAGGCACAAGTACATAACAGCGATCTCAGAAAGGTACCAGTTAGTTGAATGTAGTCAATTACAGTCATTGGAAAAGGAATGGACAAGGTACAGGGACACAGTACTAGAAGTGGCTAAAGAATGTCTTGGAACAGTAGTGTGTAAAAGTAGGATGAAGCAAACAGCTTGGTGGAATGATACAGTCAAGGAAAAAGAAGGCGTATCAAAAATGGCTACATACCAGAACCCAGGTAGACAGAGAAAGTTATGTTGAAGAAAGAAACAAAGCCAAACAGATAATTGCAGCATCCAAGAAGAAATCGTGGGAAGACTTTGGAAACAGGTTGGAGACTATTGGTCAAGCTGCTGGAAAACCATTCTGGAGTGTAATTAGCAGTCTTCGAAAGGGAGGTAAGAAGGAAATGACAAGTATTTTGGACAGGTCAGGAAAACTGCTGGTGAATCCTGTGGATGCCTTGGGCAGATGGAGGGAATATTTTGAAGAGTTGCTCAATGTAGGTGAAAATGCGATCAGTAATGTTTCAGATTTCGAGGTAGAATGGGATAGGAATGATGATGGCAATAGGATCACATTTGAGGAAGTGGAAAAAATGGTCAATAGATTGCAGTGCAATAAAGCGGCTGGGGTGGATGAAATTAAGTCGGAACTCATCAAATACAGTGGAATGTCAGGTTTTAAATGGCTACACAGGATAATTGAAATGGCCTGGGAGTCGGGACAGGTTCCATCAGACTGGACAAAAGCAGTAATTACACCAATCTTTAAACATGGAAACAGAAAAGATTGTAACAACTACAGAGGTATCTCTTTAATCAGCGTTGTGGGTAAAATCTTCTGAGGTATTGTTGAAAGGAAAGTGCGAGTATTAGTTGAGGACCAATTGGATGAAAATCAGTGTGGGTTTAGGCCTCGTAGAGGTTGTCAGGACCAGATCTTTAGCTTACGGCAAATAATGGAGAAGTGTTATGAGTGGAACAGGGAAATGTATCTATGCTTTATAGATCTAGAAAAGGCATATGACCGGGTTCCTAGGAGGAAGTTATTGTCTGTTCTACAAGATTATGGAATAGGAGGCAAACTTTTGCAAGCAATTAAAAGTCTTTACATGGATAGTCAGGCAGCAATTAGAGTTGACGGTAAATTGAGTTCATGGTTCAGAGTAGTTTCAGGGGTAAGACAAGGCTGCAACCTGTCTCCACTGTTGTTCATATTATTTATGGATCATATGTTGAACACAATGAACTGGCTGGGTGAGATTAAGATATGTGAACACAAAATAAGCAGTCTTGCATATGCGGATGACTTAGTTGTGATGGCAGATTCGATTGAAAGTTTGCAAAGTAATATTTCAGAGCTATATCAGAAATGTAAGGACTATGGTATGAAGATTAGCATCTCCAAAACGAAAGTAATGTCAGTGGGAAAGAAATATAAACGGATTGAGTGCCAAATAGGAGGAACAAAGTTAGAACAGGTGGACGGTTTCAAGTACTTAGGATGCATATTCTCACAGGATGGCAACATAGTGAAAGAACTGGAAGCGAGGTGTAGCAAAGCTAATGCAGTGAGCGCTCAGCTACGATCTACTCTCTTCTGCAAGAAGGAAGTCAGTACCAAGTCTAAGTTATCTGTGCACCGTTCAATCTTTCGACCAACTTTGTTGTATGGGAGCGAAAGCTGGGTGGATTCAGGTTACCTTATCAACAAGGTTGAGGTTACGGATAGGAAAGTAGCTAGGATGATTGCAGGTACTAGTAGATGGGAACAATGGCAGGAGGGTGTCCACAATGAGGAAATCAAAGAAAAACTGGGAATGAACTCTATAGATGTAGCAGTCAGGGCGAACAGGCTTAGATGGTGGGGTCATGTTACACGCATGGGAGAAGCAAGGTTACCCAAGAGACTCATGGATTCAGCAGTAGAGGGTAGGAGGAGTCGGGGCAGACCGAGGAGAAGGTACCTGGATTCGGTTAAGAATGATTTTGAAGTAATAGGTTTAACATCAGAAGAGGCACCAATGTTAGCACTGAATAGGGGATCATGGAGGAACTGTATGAGGGGGGCTATGCTCCAGACTGAACGCTGAAAGGCATAATCAGTCTTAAATGATGATGATGATGACGATGAAACAGCAGTTGACCGGCGTTGCCTGGTGAAACGTTGTTGTGATGCCTCGCGTAAGGAGGAGAAATGCCTACCATCACGTTTCCGACTTTGACAAAAGTCGGATTGTAGCCTATCGCGATTGCGGTTTATCGTATCGCGACATTGCTGCTCGCGTTGGTCGATATCCAATGACTGTTAGCAGACTATGGAATCGGTGGGTTCAGAAGGGTAATACGGAACACCGTGCTGGATCCCAACGGCCTCGTATCACTAGCAGTCGAGATGACAGTCATCTTATCCGCATGACTGTAACGGATCGTGCAGCCACGTCTCGATCCCTGAGTCAACAGATGGGGACGTTTGCAAGACAACAACCATCTGCACGAACAGTTCGACGACGTTTGCAGCAGCGTGGACTATCAGCTCGGAGACCATGGCTGCGGTTACTCTTGACGCTGCAACACAGACAGGAGCACCTGCGATGGTGTACTCAACGACGAACCTGGGTGCACGAATGGCAAAACGTCATTTTTTCGGATGAATCCAGGTTCTGTTTACAGCATCATGATGGTCGCATCCGTGTTTGGCGACATCGCGTTGAACGCACATTAGAATCGTGTATTCGTCATCGCCATACTGGCGTATCACCCGGCGTAATGGTATGGGGTGCCATTGGTTACACGTCTCGGTCACCTCTGGTTCGCATTGACGGCACTTTGAACAGTGGACGTTACATTTCAGATGTGTTACGACCCGTGGCTCTATCCTTCATTCGAGCCCTGCGAAACCCTACATTTCAGCAGGATAGTGCACGTACGCATGATCCTGTACGGGCCTTTCTGGATACAGAAAATGTTCGTCTGCTGCTTTGGCAAGCACATTCTCCAGATGTCTCACCAACTGAAAACGTCTGGTCGATGGTGGCCGAGCAACTGGATCGCCACAATACGTCAGTCACAACTCTTGATGAACTGTAGTATCGTGTTGAAGCTGCATGGGCAGCTGTACCTGTACACGCCATCCAAGCTCTTTTTGACTCAATGCCCAGGCGTATCAAGGCCGTTATTACGGCCAGAGGTGTTTGTTCTGGGAACTGATTTCTCAGGATCTATGCATCCAAATTGCGTGAAAATGTAATCACATGTCAGTTTCAGTATAATATATTTGTCCAATGAATACCTGTTTATCATCTGCATTTCTTCTTGGTGTAGCAATTTTAATGGCCAGTAGTGTATATACATCATCGATATTCATGTGTCGATTTTGAAACAAGAAAAAGCATCAAAGTACATGGCCCAGATGTTTCCACAAATGTTGAAAAATTTTTTTTCTTCAGTTTCAACATTTCATTGACAGGGAACAGCAACTATATTTAAAAAGTGTATACTAATGGTTGTGTCAAAAACTGCAGTATGTATTAGGCGACTAGTATCGAAGCTTACAGGTTCATTTTCCAGCCTGGCGTACTGAGGCTGTACTGACAGTGCCTGATCTCAATAGTAATAATCTAGCTGATCTTAGTCATAAACACTAAGTGACAACATGTTCTTTATAAATGTTCGTAGTTTGATTTTGATTTGTAACAAGCATGTATGGACTGTGGCATTCATCCTGCAAACATTTATAGACATCTGTTGCCACTCAACATTTATTATTAAGATCAGACATTGTCAGTGCAGCCTTAGTACGCCAGCCTTTAAAGTGAACCTGTAAGGTTCGAAACTAGTCGCCCAGAAATACTGCAAGAGTTGACAGAACCATCAATAAAAGCTTTAAGGAAAGATTCTTTAACTACAAGCTCGTTTTCGCCGACAACAGACATTCGCCTGCTTTCGAAAACCTCTGCTCGTTGACGCTCGTAGACTGCTGTAGATCTACAATGGTTACACAAGAAGTTTCGCACGTAAAGGAATGAGATTTCTTAGAGGAAAACATGTTGTTGTTGTGGTCTTCAGTCCAGAGACTGGTTTGATGCAGCTCTCCATGCTACTCTATCTTGTGCAAGCTTCTTCATCTCCCAGTACCTACTGCAGCCTACATCCTTCTGAATCTCTTTTGCGTAGTCATCTCTTAGTCCCCTCTACGATTTTTACCCACCACGCTGCCCTCCAATACTAAACTGGTAATCCCTTGATGCCTTAGAACATGTCCTACCAACCGATCCCTTCTTCTAGTCAAGTTGTGCCACAAATTTCTCATCTCCCCAATTCTGTTCAATACCTCCTCATTAGTTATGCGATCTACCCATCTAATCTTCAGCATCCTTCTGTAGCACCACATTTCGAAAGCTTCTATTCTCTTTTTGTCTAAAATATATATCGTCCACGTTTAACTTCCATACGTGGCTACACTCCATACAAATACTTTCAGAAAAGACTTCCTGACCCTTACATCTATACTTGATGTTAACAAATTTCTCTTCTTCAGAAACGCTTTCCTTACATTGCCAGTCTACATTTTATATCCTCTCTACTTCGACCATCGTCAGTCATTTTTACCTTACTATCTCATAATAATGTGAGCAAATGTTATGTTCTTAGTAGGCCTAATTTTCTTGAAGGATTATTTTTCGGTGTTTTCATTTCGTCGGATATCATCGATTTGTTCTTCAGAGGTTCCGTTTCGGCTGTTTCCTGCAAGTGCATTGTTGTTACAATCTGTATCTTGCGCGACTGATTGTGAGTCAAAGTTACTCTCTATTGGTGCTTCTCGGAGATGGTCAAGAGAGCATAGATGATTATGGTAGATGTAGTTTTGGTCTCTTAGTTGCTGCTGATCCGGACTGCGTTTGAGTTATTTTACTACGGCTTTTAAAATAGGCATCCTGCACAGTTTTACATATCGACTGGACCTTGTCAACTGAAATAACAAGAACAAAGTTGATAAGTCTTCTGTTACTCAGGATGTATACAACTGTTGTTTTAAGGAGGATTGCTTTTAAGGTCTTACGTCAGCTCGGCCGACTAAACATCTAAAATTAAGTCTACTTTTCCCTGTGGACGTACGTAACTTTGAAATACAGGTATGTTTTATGAGTCGAGGTATCTTAGAAGCGGAGATACATTTACGGCTGAGCATTATTCTTATTTAATGGGTGCATCAACAACTGGACAGATTACGAGGCAAGTGTGTGCCACTATTTGGAATATGTTAAGAAAAAAATGCATTCCAGGGCCCTCAACAGACGATGGAACGAAATTAGCAATGGTTTGCAAATGTCGTCAATTTTCCTCACTACAATGGAGCACTTGATGGAAAACATATCCGTGTAGTAAAACCTACCAAAAGTAGGTCACTCTTCAGCAGTTACAAGAATTATTTCTCCATTGTTCTCATTGCCATCTGTGACTGCAACTATTATTTCACGTTAATTGATGAAGGAGGATAAGGAAGGAACTGTGATTGAAATACAGTTAAAAACAGCGTGTTTTGGGGGAAAATGGAACAAGGTACATAGCGTTACCCCCACCAAAGCCACTGCCAGGTACAGACGACTCCCCTGTATCTTCCTTTCTTGTGGCAAATGAAGGCTTCGCAGTAACACAACATGAGTTAAGGCCGTATGCGCGAAAAAACTATCCTCAAAAAAAGCAGGCTTTTAATTTCTGATTTACCCGAGCCCGGAGGTTTACTGAATGCACTTTCGGAAAGTTAAGTCACAAGTACAGGGTTTTTCACGTCAATCTCGATCTAGCAGTATCTATTGTCAAAACGTGTTGTATTTTGTATAGTTTTGTTCGTCTAATAGACGGACACAACTTAGAAGATACCCTGTATGTTGCCGGTTTCGAAGATGTGGCAGAAACTGCTCCTGTCAGTAGATCGGATAATACTGTGCGAGATAAGTTTGCAGAATATTTTGTTGGTACAGGAGCTGTGCACTGGCAGGAATCAAAAATTAACTGAATACAGGCCACCTATTTATTTGCGGTTGTGTACGTAACTATCCATTGTGCTGTGCAGAAACTGAACTTGTGAATGTAATTCTGTAATTGTAATGCTTTGTATTTAGTAGAAAGACAATAACAATAAAAGGAAAATATACATATGAAGACAGTAACTATTCTCGAAAGAACAGATACTGTAGATGACCGTGCAGCTTTTCCTTGGGATAAATGATGACTAACTGAAACCCTCAGCTGCCGACTGGTGTTTTGATATACCTCGATGTGCGTTTTGATATACCTCGATGTGGACAGCTGAAAATGTGTCTGCTTACCACATTTCTTCTGATCTGCCTCGTTCAAACCATCAAAGCCGAGTATTATATTTGCGCTGATTTCCTGCACGCTTTGAAGCACACTTCGCGGCTCTTGTAATCCCTACGCGACGGATACCATACGTGAGGTATTCTTTCAACTTCACTGATTAACATGTCGGTATCGATGTCAGTAGACAGCAACGGGCCTAAGGACAGTGCATTCCGCATTAAAGTATTCGCCATCCATTTATTGATGTTTTCTTTTTATACTGATATGTTGTGTATCAGTTATTCCTTCCGATGCCGTGTCGTTCACATAACGATTAAATCGCGGTAAAATTTCACATACAAACGCTCAGAACACTCCAGTTCACATTATCTGGAGCTCCACGCTACTAGAAAAGTTGTAGTGTTCCTATCACAATGTCCTTAATATCTTTTATTTGATTTTCTCCTCTTTCAGTCAGTCCCGTATTGCCCAAAGCTTTTTCCTTATATGATCATTTCGTGGAGAACGATTGACAACTTTTGCGATTTGCAAATCATGGAGACGAAACTTGACGGATTTAACGACTGACATATTTATTTATAGCACCTTTAACAAGAAATGAAAAGCTACTATAAATAAATTGGAGTTTAACGTCGCGAATGCAGTCAGGGGTAAGCTCCAACACGGAAACTTGAAAGGCATGTTCTATGCATTTTTTTTTTCTTTTTGCTATTTCGTATCCTTAATCGAGCCAGTCCCTTGATGTAACGTGTACAGTGAGATATACGAACAACATAACATGGGTATGACACTGAGGTAATATTTTTAATATCATCTTGTTTCTTCTATTTCGGGTGTACAGCAGTCATACACAGCCTGGCGAAAAAAGAGAAACACCCAGAAGGAGAGAAAGAAGTGAAATGAAACATCCCGGGTTGGGAGGGTATGTGGTGTTATGTGATAACAAATCTGATAACAAATGTGATAACAAATTTTTACAGAAATTGGCAACATGAGCCCACGTATCAGTATGAAGTTGCACCACCCCCTGACCTGCATGCATGAGGATATTCGGTTGGAAAGGGTGTCATAAAAACGTTGCACCCTCTCTTTATGTAAGGTGGCCGACAAATGTAACTGGTCTCTGATATCCTGTATACTCGCAGTGGGATGGGGTTAACATCCGAGCTGGTCCGACAAAGTACAAAACAGTATTTAAACAGACTGAAGGTAGAATCCAAGTATGCATTTCAAGTGACAAACATTGCGAACATTTACAAAAATGACATAAATGGTGATAAAATACTGGACATAATCTTAGTTTCGTCAAGGAAAATAGGGATTATAAAGGGATAGATAAAGAATATGACGATATCCATCCCTCTTTGATCCCTATTGTCTTTGACAAACCTAGATTATGTCCAGTATTTTGTCGCCATGTTATGTCATTTTTATAACTTTCGTAATGTTTGTCACTTGTAATGTAAACCTGGATTTTTATCTTCAATATGTTTAAATACTGTTTTATAAAAACTCTGCCCGAGCAGCCCACAGGCGTCACTGGATGCGGATATGGAGGGGCATGTGGTCAGCACACCGCTCTCCAGGCCGTATGTAAGTTTACAAGACTGGAGCAGCTACTTCTCAATCAAGTAGTTCCTCAGTTTGCCTCGCATAACGTGTATTTTATGCATACCATCTTGACGTTGTAACACGTCGTTCATTGATCTGTTTTGACCTTGTGACTTAAGTTTCACAAAACCTGTTTTTGGACATAAGATTAAACCGCAGTTAGTGACACGCCAGAAAAGTAAGAACGTACTCTCAAGTACATTATTGGTAGTCGTCTATATTATCTTTGAGTGTATTCTTTGCTAGAAATGAGAAAAGCTGATTTCTGCAGTAGAGTGAACGAGGAAGACTTGTGGTTTACACATGAGATGAAGTTATTTGCTTGTAGCACGATGTTTTCGATCTGATTGCACTTCAGCTGTATTATCCCACGTATAGATAAATATATAGAACAGTTTTTTTTCGATTGTAAGCTGCAACACGTAGGGCATAGAGCATACTGCTCAGGAATAAACAAATAAGACTGCCCGTATGTGGTTAATATATTCCATAGTGCATACAGGGTGTTTCAAAAATGACCGGTATATTTGAAACGGCAATAAAAACTAAACGAGCAGCCTTAGAAATACACCGTTTGTTGCAATATGCTTGGGACAACAGTACATTTTCAGGCAGACAAACTTTCGAAATTACAGTAGTTACAATTTTCAACAACAGATTGCGCTGCGGTCTGGGAAACTCTATAGTACGATATTTTCCACTTATCCACCATGCGTAGCAATAATATGGCGTAGTCTCTGAATGAAATTACCCGAAACCTTTGACAACGTGTCTGGCGGAATGGCTTCACATGCAGATGAGATGTACTGCTTCAGATGTTCAATTGTTTCTGGATTCTGGCGGTACCCCTGGTCTTTCAAGTGTCCCCACA
This sequence comes from Schistocerca cancellata, assembly GCF_023864275.1. Taxonomy (NCBI): domain Eukaryota; kingdom Metazoa; phylum Arthropoda; class Insecta; order Orthoptera; family Acrididae; genus Schistocerca; species Schistocerca cancellata. Next base: position 644,042,171 of record NC_064630.1, on the reverse strand, counting down.
GAAAGAAGTCACAGGAGTTCATGCACTGGCGAATAGGGAGACCAATCCACGCCGCCTCCTGTATGTTTCGGATAGCCCAAAGCAATCACACGATCATCGAAATATTCATTCAGGAAATTAAAGACGTCGGCCGTGCGATGTGGCCGGGCACCATCTTGCATAAACCACGAGGTGTTCGCAGTGTCGTCTAAGGCAGTTTGTACCGCCACAAATTCACGAAGAATGTCCAGATAGCGTGATGCAGTAATCGTATCGGATCTGAAAAATGGGCCAATGATTCCTTTGGAAGAAATGGCGGCCCAGACCAGTACTTTTTGAGGATGCAGGGACGATGGGACTGCAACATGGGGCTTTTCAGTTCCCCATATGCGCCAATTCTGTTTATTGACGAAGCCGTCCAGGTAAAAATAAGCTTCGTCGGTAAACCAAATGCTGCCCACATGCATATCGCCGTCATCAATCCTGTGCACTATATCGTTAGCGAATGTCTCTCGTGCAGCAATGGTAGCGGCGCTGAGGGGTTGCCGCGTTTGAATTTTGTTGCCGTACGCGGTCGCCCTACCTTTCCAGCACGTTCATCCGTCACGTTCCCAGTCCGTTGAAATTTTTCAAACAGATCCTTTATTGTATCGCTTTTCGGTCCTTTGGTTACATTAAACCTCCGTTGAAAACTTCGTATTGTTGCAACAACACTGTGTTCTAGGCGGTGGAATTCAAACACCAGAAAAATCCTCTGTTCTAAGGAACAAACCATGTTGTCTACAGCACACTTGCACGTTGTGAACAGCACACGCTTACAGCAGAAAGACGACGTACAGAATGGCACACCCACAGACTGCGTTGTCTTCTATATCTTTCACATCACTTGCAGCGCCATCTGTTGTTGAAAATTGTAACTACTGTAATTTCGAAAGTTTGTCCGCCTGAAAATGTACTGTTGTCCCAAACATATTGCAACAAACGGTGTATTTCTATCGCTGCTCGTTTAGTTTTTATTGCCGTTTCAAATATACCGGTCATTTTTGAAACACCCTGTATATTTTAATGTAATATTCGCCAGTGTTCATGTATTTTTGTAGGTGCTGGAAAATGACTTAGTCAAAATCGGCAAGTCGCACGACAAATAAAGGATAACTACACAGCGTACTACGGACAATGTTTTCTTTCACAAAATCGTTGGAGGTTGTGGACCCACATACGAACAAAATAATTATGAAACACAGTATATTTTAATTTTTGCGCAACAACGTATCTTCGTTTTGTAGGATTTTAAGTGTACAGATTCTTGTTTGGTCACTATCCTATTTACTTAGCTGCAAGCATAAGCTCGCCATACAAAATACTTGTAACTTCCTTAAAAGAGAAGACCGGCGTCTTTTGAGCGCCATAGTTGGTGTAGAAGTGGTGCCGGACGGATATGTCACCCTCCACCACTGACGAATGTCATCGCAGTCGGTAAGATGGGTCTGCGTGCAGACGTGACAGAAGAGCAGAAAAAAGTTGTCATTTTTGCACGTGATAACGGCCACACCGTGAATGAAGTTGTGCGACTTCGTGGGTTATCTTCGATGTTTTACCACTCGCAGTCGAAAAACACGACTTAAGAACAGTGCTCGTAAAAATATCCCACTCGTCAGGAACCAGAGTCGAGTGACACACGTTGTCGGTGACCCTCGGTTTCAAAGCCGACAGGTATTGCTGCTGGTAGTAGTTGCAGGTCCATCTCAACCAGTTTCCGAGCGAACGTTGCGAACGGAACTGGATGCAATGGAAGTTGAGAGTGGGGTACCTCATAAAAGGCCGTCGGTCACAGCTGCACATGAAGCTGCACGTCGCTGGTGATCCAGACAACAGAGAAACTGGAGGGCAGCAAGGTGTGTAGCGTGATAGGACGGGTGTTATTTTTGCCTCTTTTCAAATGATACAACTCGCGGAGTGCGCCGATGACCGTATGAATAGTTTAACCCTGATTCAACAATGTTTGTGTGTGTTGGGGTTGGGGAGGGTAGGTGTACTTTAGCTCATAGGTGGTTCTTCGTACCATCACTCTATCCCACTCACATTACCGTGAACATCAACCAGGATGTTTTAACATTCTCGGTGACCAAGTGTAGCTCTTTCTTCTTCTTCTTCTTCTTCTTTCTTTTACATCTTCTGTGCACATTCTAATCTTCCAAGATGACAAAGCCGTGCTTACAGGGTTCGTTTTCCCTAGTACCCCAAGAAAACGTGCCAGGACCGTTATTGTTTAAAATGGATGTATCTTCTGTGCACATTCTAATCTTCCAAGACGACAAAGCCGAGCTTACAGGGTTCGTTTTTCCCCAGTACCCCAAGGAAATGTGCCAGGACCGCTACTGTTTACAATGTATGTAAATGATCTTTTTAAGGCCGTTCGCAAATGATGCGGTTGTGTACAACAAAATAACAACGTCAGGAGACAGTATCGATTTGAAAAATGACCTGCAGACGACTGATGAATGGCAGTTGACGCTTAATGGAAATAATGGTAATATATTGCACATACACTGGAAAAGAATCCACTTCTGTACAACTATACTGTTGATGAGAAACTGCTTGAAACGGTATCTACTTTAAAATGTATAGGGGTAACTATCCAGAGCGGCCTGAAGTGGAATGACCACATAAAACAAATAGCAGAAAAAGCAGATTACAGGCTGAGACTCATAGGAACACTCTTAAGGAAATGTAACGAATCCACGAAGGAATTGGCTTATAAGGCGCTTGTTCGACCGACTCTTGAGTATTATTCGTCAATAAGTGATCGTTAATAGGTAGAACTGATAGAAGACATTAAGAAGAGCCCACGAAGAGCGGCGCGTTTCGTCAGGAGATCGTTTAGAACATTGCCGAGATGCTCAACAAACGACATTGGCAGACGTTACAAGAGAGTAGTTGTGTGTCACGGAGAGGTTTTGCTATTAAAATTTCGAGAGAGCGCTTTCCGGGAAGAGTCGGACAACATATTACTTGCTTCCACGTATATCGCGCGTAATGAGCACGACGAGAAAATTTGAAAAATTAGAGCCAATACAGAGGCTTACCGATAATCATTCTTCCCACGCGCCATCCGCGAGTGGAGGGTTAGTGATACCAGAAGTACCCTCCGCCGCACACCATTAAGTGGCTTGCGAAGCATGATATAGATGTAAATTCTTTCCTGATTTGATGAGCACCCAGCACGTAATGGCTCCCCGACTAAACTCACAAAAACACCCGATCATAATCCTCTAGAAAATGACTGGTACTGTATGGGAATTCAGGTTTTCTCGGCCAATTACATTGTTGAAATATTCTCGGGTGTAAGCCGAGCCCTGGCGTCGCGTTGTCACAAAGTTTCGACGAGTTTCCTAGTCATCATCTTCAGGCGAAGTGTTAGCTTCATATACAGTTATTTCATTTATAGCCGCTGGACCGCATGCTCCGCTGCCGAGTGCCCGATATGGACGACACATTTGTGGACGCATAGTGAAGACAAACCTATACTAATTCTTGTGCCACCTCAGCTTCATACTTGAAAACGTCAGGTTCACTGTGGAAGTGTAAGAAAACGGATATCTACTGCTCCTAGACATTCGGACCTAGAAGAGCCCTGGTGGTACATTGGGACATTTCTTCTGTAGAAAGAAGGCGATATGGACGCCTTAAGCTGCGACCATCTAGCGCATCGCAAATCTGTGCCCACGACCCTGGTACAAAGAGCGAAGGCCATACGCGACAAGGAAAGTCTGCCTATCGAGCTAAACCTTTCGCAAGAACGGCTATTCGGAGACACAAATAAGAAAAAATTCACGAGAAAAAACAAAGCGCTTGGCGTTCCTTACGTATGCAGGACCGCCCACAGTCATACTGTCAGGATAACAGAAAAGCTAAACACAAAAACCTTTCTCTGCTTAACGGTTAAAATTAAAATTATGCTTGTCTCAAAGACCAGCTATGGTCCCGGGCACCTGGTATCAGTAGCATCAGTTGCGAGTGTGGCATGCAGAACATGGGCGAGACGCAACTAGCATCTCGTAGCAGTGTTCAGAACTTACGAGGAGCTTTATCCCTCGGCCAAACCGACAAGTTTTAAACAGACGAATGCGTAAGCCACGCCATCGGATTCTGGGATTCGATCATAAAAAAGACAATGGAAACAAAATCACACGACAATCTAGTCAACCAGGATAGTGGTTTACAACTGAAAAAGAGGAGGCCTTAGACACGGCCAACCGATCTGGCTCATATTTGGCGGGTGACTTACGTACAAACTAAAATGGAAGACTAAAATATTTCATAAATTTTTTGCCGTGCAAGACTTCAGTCAATAAAGAATTTATAACTGTGATGCATCTGTTTACCATGAAGACAAGATATTTTAGTCAGATTTAAGTGTCAGGAAGTCTTTTCTGAAAGTATTTGTATGGAGTGTAGCCATGTATGGAAGTGAAACGTGGACGATAAATAGTTTAAACAAAAAGGGAATAGGAGCTTTCGAAATGTGGTGCTACAGAAGGATGCTGAAGATTAGATGGGTAGATCACATGCCTAATGAGGAGGTATCGATAGAATTGGAGAGAAGAGAAATTTGTGGCACAATTTGACTAGAAGAAGGGATCGGTTGGTAGGACATATTCTGAGGTATAAAGGGATCACCAGTTTAGTATTGGAGGGCAGCGTGGAGAGTAAAAATCGTAGAGGGAGACCAAGAGATGAATACACTAAACAGATTCAGAAGGATGTAGGTTGCAGTAGGTACTGGGAGATGAAGAAGCTTGCACAGGATAGAGTAGCATGGAGAGCTGCATCAATCTGGACTGAAGACCACAACAACAACAGCACAACACCCCCCTCCCCGCCTCACCCCCTACCATGCCGCGTCTTTTAGAATACCACTCCTCAAGTTCACGACCCACAGTCGGCTCAGAATTGACTGAATCGATTTTTGGTCGCCATACATGGAAAATCGATGAAACAAACTTTTCTGACTACCGTTTCTGTAGCGATAAGGTAAACGTTATAAAACGAAAGAGCCGATGGCTTAGCGACCAAGGCCTTTGGTTGGGAAACGGAGGACCTGTGTTCGATTTCCAAGTGCATCCATGTTTTTCTTTTGTATTTTTTCCGCTTCTGAATTAGTAGGAATGGAAGAGTTAATAACGTAAGTAAATCAGTAAGGAATTATGACAAGCTAGCCAAAAAAGGTCTCCAATGTATTGGATTAGTGTACAATTACAAATTTAATCCGGGTAGTTTTAGAATGGCACTTTCACTTACTCTGTTATGTGAGCTCTATTTCTTTCGTATGACTCTATTTCTTTCGAACAACTAGACGGATGGTACTTGTCACATAGACACGCTAAGCTAGTACACCGATCAGCCTGAACATCATGACGACGGACCTACAATCGATATAAACCGGTCCAGGCGATAGCAGCGTCAGCTGGCGAGAAATGGCTGCCAGCCAGAAACACGCACGGTGCGTGTAGTATCGGTGAGCGTGCGGCCCGTGCGTAGGCGAGCGATATATCTGATTGACTGAGGGAGGATTGTGATGGCCCGGAGGCTCGGAACAACCATTTCGGAAACGGCACGACTTGTCGGGTGTTCGAGGAGTGCTGTGGTGAGTGTCTTCAACACGTGGGGAAAACCAAGGTGATGATGATCTAGACACTGTCACAAATGAAGATGATGAAATGTTGAGGAAAACACGAACATCCAGTCCCCGGGCAGAGAAAATCCCCAAACCCGGCCGGGAATCGAACCCGAGACCCCATGATCCAGAGGCAGCAACGCTAGCCACTAGACCACGAGCTGCGGACAAACCAAGGTGAAACCACGTCCACACGTCAGGCGTTGTATACTGGGCAGGCTGGTAAAACAGGACAAGTGGTGAACTGTGGTGGAACTTACGTCAGACTTTAATGCTGGGCAAAGTACAAGTGTGTCTGATCACAAGAGTCGAACACTCGTAACGACGGGCCTCCGCAACCGATGACCCATGCGTGTGCCACTGTCAACACCACGACATCGGCAACTACGACTGAAATGGGCACGTGACCTTCGCCGCTAGACGTTGGCGCGGTGGCACAGTGTTGCTTGAATATGTGTAATGTGTAAAAAGTGATGGAATTGCTAACCCACATCTGTATATAAAAAAATATAAAAAAGGACCCTTACAATTGTTCAGCATGTAACCATGTTTGCCAATGAAATTGCGATGTGAATCTTAAATGACTCCTTACAATCTATCGTATGGATACACAAACGACAGTCAAAAAAATTATTTTCTCGATTTCTAGGAAAATATGCATTTGCGAATCCTGTTTATCGGGGTTGGACATGGCGTGCCAAATCGCCTGCGTCGCCGGCCATCTATCGTCACAAACCTTTAAAAATGAATAGGAATGACAAAAAAGAGGGAGCAGAATTCTCAATATCTTTTAAGCAGTCGCATAATCGACGGGTACCGCAAATTTGCTATGGAACGACGTACACCGTGCAGAAAGAATTTAAAGATTTACACTACTGGCCATTAAAATTGCTACACCAAGAAGAAATGCAGATGATAAACGGGTCTTCATTGGACAAATATATTATACTAGAACTGACATGTGATTACATTTTCACGCAATTTGGGTGCATAGATCCTGAGAAATCACCACCCAGAACAACCACCTCTGGCCATAATAACGGCATTGATACGCCTGGGCATTGAGTCAAACAGAGCTTAGATGGCGTGTACAGGTACAGCTGACCATGCAGCTTCAACACGATACCACATTTCATCAAGAGTAGTGACTGGCGTATTGTGACGAGCCAGTTGCTCGGCCATTATTGACCAAACGTCTTCAATTGATGAGAGATCTGGAGAATGTGCTGGCCAGGGCAGCAGTCGAACATTTTCTGTATCCAGAACATGCGGTCGTGCATTATCCTGCTGAAATGTAGGGTTTCGCAGGGCTCGAATGAAGGGTAGAGCGACGGGTCGTAACACATCTGAAATATAACGTTCACTGTTCAAAGAGCCGTCAATGCGAACCAGAGGTGACCGAGACGTGTAACCAATGGCACCCCATACCATCACGCCGGGTGATACGCCAGTATGGCGGTGACGAATATATGCTTCCAATGTGCGTTCACCGCGATGTCGCCAAACACGGATGCGACCATCATGATGCTGTTAACAGAACCCGGATTCATCCGAAAAAATGACGTTTTGCCATTCGTGCACCCAGGTTAGTCGTTGAGTACACCATCACAGGCGCTCCAGCCTATGATGCAGCGTCAAGGGTAACCGCAGCCATGGTCTCCGAGCTGATTGTGCATGCTGCTCCAAACGTCGTCGAACTGTTCGTGCAGATGGTTGTTGTCTTGCAAACGTGCCCATCAGTTGCCTCAGGGATCGAGACGTGGCTGCACGATCCGTTACAGCCAAGCGGATACACGCGGATAAGATGCCTGTCATCTCGACTGCTAGTGATACGAGGCCGTTGGGATCCAGCACGGCGTTCCGTATTACCCTTCTGAACACATCGATTCCATATTGTGCTAACAGTCATTGGATCTCGACCAACGCGAGCAGCAATGTCGCGATACGATAAACCGCAATCGCGATAGGCTACAATCCGACCTTTATCAAAGTCGGAAACGTGATGGTACGCATTTCTCCTCTTCACAAGAGGAATCACAACAACGTTTCACCAGGCAACGCTGGTCAACTGCTGTTTGTGTATGAGAAATCGGTTGGATACTTTCCTCATGTCAGCACGTTGTAGGTGTCGCCATCGGCGCCAACCTTGTGTGAATGCTCTGAAAAGCTAAAGATTTGCATATCACAGCATCTTGTTCCTGTCGGTTAAATTTCGCGTCTGTAGCACGTCATCTTCGTGGTGTAGCAATTTTAGTGAAGTATACAGCGAAAGGGCAAAAAATTACAACGAGCGTCAGACGGGATTAATCGTTCTGTACAGCAAGAAGCACTTTGCTTAAAATTTCCAGGCGTGGAGCACTTGAAGGAATTGGTGATACGGGCAGTAAAATTACTGAAGACCCAGGCCTTACTCCACTGTGCGTTGCAAGGGTTTTCCATGGAAATTAAGGAAGAGTATCGAGACTTTACATATTACTGCAAAGTGCGCTTGTTAAGTCAAGGGGCACGCATGGGACAATTCTTCGATTTAAAACCCGTTATTGCTGAGTTTATGAAGGAAAAAGGAGTACAGGGACGAAAATTAGAACATTCGGAATGGACTGTAGACTTAGCATTTTTAAGTGGACTTGACTGCACATTGCGCATAATAAGTCATTGCAACGTGAGAAATATCTTAAATCTGATTTGACGGAAATGCATTTGAAAAGTAGCTCGCGTTGTAGAAGGGATGGATTTGGACAGATAACTAAATCCAGTTCGCTAAGCTCACTGGCTTTAAAGAAAACGTGAGGTTTGAAGAATTAATTGCAGACTTAAAAGGATACTTTCCTAAACGTTTTGAAGACACTGCCGATCTCACATCTGTTTTCGAGACCGTTTGCCATTTCATTTGAAAGCGCCTCTGTGCAGTGCAGATCGAACTGACTGATATCTGCAGCTCAGTTCCCGTTTTAAAGAAAAATCCTTTAAGCTGAAGTGTCTAGGGCATCTAATTGCTTCCCTGAGATAGAGATTGCACGTCTCCATACTGAAGCTGAAAAGGATGTACCATATTTCGATCAACATATGTATGTGAAAGACCTTTTTGGTTAACGAAACTAAATAAGTCATGATTACGTGCCAAACTGGGTGCAAAAAAAAGTGACATTGTCTTTATCTGTCCATATGCCACCAGTCTGTAGCAGATAAAAACTATATTACGTCTTCAGCACGGTAAAAATAATTAAATAATACTGAAAAATTGTTTCATTTGTAATCTATAGACTTGAGAAATATGAAAAGGGCACCCCTTCTCTGTTAGTGATGGAGAAGGGTGCAGCCAAGTTGAGTACTGTGACACAAGTCCGGGCACGGCTTGCGAGCGGAGTTCTTGGCCACCCTGCCATATGTGATGATGAAAAATGCTCATATTTCAGTTATCTATCGATCTCCTCAATTTCGAGTCGATTGCGCGTCATGAAATTTAGGAGTGGTTTTCTCAAAAACGGGCGGGTGTTGAGCCAAAATAGTTTAGTCTCTTTCATTTTAGGTTCTACACAAGCGGCCTGCCAAGAATGATGTGGATTGGTTGGCCGTGTCTGAGGCCTCCCCCTTGTGAGATCCGCATTGGATGGGCCGGTCGTGGTGGCCGACCGGTTCTAGGCGCTTCAGTCTGGAACCGCGCGACCGCTACGAACGCACGTTCGAATCCTGCCTCGGGCATGGATGTGTGTGACGTCCTTAGGTTAGTTAGGTTTAAGTAGTTCTACGTTATAGGGGACTGATGACCTCAGATGTTAAGTCCCATAATGCTCAGAGCCATTTGAACCATTTGAACCGCATTGGATGGACCGTTAGCAAAAATACGTCATGAATTCACTGGTGTGAAAGCAATGGAGGCAACAGGTGGAATAGACGGGCATGACCAGGAGTCGACACGCTGACCGCTTCAACCCCGCCCTGGGTTACCCCACCACCGATTGTGACATCTCTTCCGGAGGCACGCGTTTGTTTCAACCTTTGGGACTTCGGCAGGGGAGTCTGCAGCCCAACGGCTGTAAAGGATTGGACCATATCTGACACCGACACTTCCACTGAAGATGACGAGAAGTAAACACGTCGGAACGATGCGACAACATGGCGCTACGACTCTGCAGAAACCCCGATTAGATTTCATCTGTGACAGGTGCTTTTCGAAATAATTGGTGAAACAGTCAAAATCCCCGCAGACTGGTAGCTCTACAGGTTCTAATCATCAGTGCGTTGTTTCAGCTGTATCGCGAACACGAGAAGAAATTTGTGGAGTCTCTTCGTCGCCGAACTGAGCCCATTACCAAGACTAACCATGCGGTGTTAAGTGGCGTCTCGTGCGGGTGACTGCTTTTTGATCATCTGTCCTTATCTGGGGCAAGTGGAGTGCAAACCTTTGTCTGCCCATGGTTGTACTTTTCCTAAATAACATTAGGCAGAAGACTGTATAATTCCTTTGACAGCCTTGTCTCCGGTTTAATTCCTCGTCATAATCCCTCCGAGATGTTGATCCGTATCGTAGGAGCTCATCACCGACGGGACGTCAAGTCAAAGCTTGCTGCGTTCTAACTATTTGAACTGCATTGAAGTGTTTGCACTTCGCTCCAGTCTTGGGTTGGGTTGGGTTGTTTGGGGGAGGAGACCAGGGAAGGACGAAAAGGAAGTCGGCCGTGGCCTTTCAAAGGAACCATCCCGGCATCTGCCTGGAGCAATTTAGGGAAATCACGGAAAACCTAAATCAGGATGGCCGGACGCGGGATTGAACCGTCGTCCTCCCGAATGCGGGTCCAGTGCGCTAGCCACTGCACCACCTCGCTCGGTCTACGGTCTTGGGTAAAATAATGTAATCTGAACTTTGTTGTCACACATGGTAGAGATTCCGACTTATTGTAAAAATTGTAAATTTGTGACAAGATCTTAGGGGACCAAACTGCTTAGGTCATCGGTCCCTAAGCATACACACTAATTAATCTAACTTTAACGTACGCTATGGACAACACATACATCCATGCCTGAGGGAGGACATGAACCTCCGACGGGGGGAGCCGCACGGACCGTGAGAAGGCGCATTAGACCGCGCGGCTACCCCGCGCGGCATTTCACACATCGTTTTACGTCTACTCCCAACCGAAATACTCGCGTAAAGACACTCAGAAGCAGTTGAATAAGAGGCGGCGCCTGTGTGGAGAGAGAATTCTGCCGTCAGTACAACGAATGGACTACGTCGTCGTGTCACGTGACTGATATTTCATCAGACCTTGGACTGGCCGACGGCATGTCAGCAGAGCTCAGGACGGACAAGACGTGCGATAGCGGCGGGTGAAGTCGCGGCCAACACGTGCTTGCTGTGCTGTGTCTGAGGTCGTGCAATGCCACCGAATTATTCAAGTGCCACCGAGTCAAGGGCGCTCCGCGAACTGGGCCGCCTCAAAAAATGGTTCAAATGGCTCTGAGCACTATGGGACTTAACATCTGAGGTCATCTGTCCCCTAGACTTAGAACTAGTTAAACCTAACTAACCTAAGGACACCACACACATCCATGCCCGAGGGAGGATTCGAACCTGCGACCGTACCAGCCGCGTGGTTCTGGACTGAAGCGCATAGCACCGCTCGGCCACAGCGGCCGGCATGGCCGCCTCAGCTGCGATTAGTATTATGTGGTCGTTACAGTTATATCGCTCCGTAAACACACGCTGCTTATGGTGATCGTTCTGCAGTCGCGAATTCATACAATAATCGGTCCTTCTACTTAATTATGCGAAACATATTACATTTGTTTACGTTAAGATTCGACTCCATCCCTCCACCAAGCACCGATCCTCTGCTGGTCTTCCTGCATTTCGCGACAATTTTATATATTTTGACTTCTCTCTATACGACACCATACCATCCACGAAAAGTATCATGGAACTTCCGACGTTATCCACTAGGTCATCTATTATTTACCGACGTTATCCACTAGGTTATCTATTATTTACGTATACTGTAAACAGTAACTCCTCCTTGGCGTATGACTGAAGTTATTTTTACGACTCACGATTACTCTTTGTTATGATACTCGTATTTTATTCATTAGGCGACAGTGCAGAACTGCATCGAATGACTGCCGGAAGTCAAAGAACATACCATCGACCTGAACGCATATACAGGGTGACAATTATTGAACTATGTGAAATAAAATCGTCGTAACTTCTGAACGGTTCGCGTTAGGACGTTCAAACTGCACGATTGGCCGCGGGGCATGATGGGAATTAGTATGCGCATGTATGGTTTGGTTTAGCGACGAAGCCCACTTTCATTTGGATGGGTTCGTCAATAAGCAAAATTGGCGCATTTGGGGGACTTAGAATCCGCATTTCGCGATCGAGAAGTCTCTTCACCCTCAGCGGGTGACTGTGTGGTGTGTAATGTCCAGTCACGTGTAATCGGTGCGATATTCCTTGTTGGCACGGTGACTACCGAACGGTAAGTGAAGGTTCTGGAAGATGATTTCATCCCCATTATCCAAAGTGACCCTGATTTCGACACTGGTTCATGAAAGACGGAGCTCGACCCATCGAAGCAGGAGAGTGTCTGATGTTCTGGAGGAGCACTTTGGGGACCGCTTTCTGGCTCTAGGGTACCCAGAGATCACTGGCGTAGGCCTCGATTGGCCACCATATTATCCGGATCTGAACACATGCGACTCCTATTTGTGGGGTTGCATTAAAGACAAGGTGTACAGTAATAACCTCAGAACCATTGCTGAGCTGAAAACAGCCATTCAGGAGGTCATCGACAGCATCGATGTTCCGACACTTCAGCGGGTCGTGCAGAATTTCGCTATTCGTCTGCGACACATCATCGCCAATAATGGCAGGCATATCGAACATGTCATACCCTAAATGCGAATATCTGTAGTGACGTTTACATGTTGAATAAAGCGTGTGAACACCATACTTTGTAACTAATTTGCGTTTTTTTGCTTATAGTTCAATAACTGTAACTTTATACCTACTGACTTCTGGGTCTCGTGGACAAACAGAGCGAGCTGGGTTCCACACGATCGTTGTTTGCGGAATCCATGTTGATCCCCACAGAAAAACAAAAATTGTAATTTGTGGTAAGGTCTTATGGGACCAAACTGCTGGGTTCATCGGTCCCTAAGCTTACGCACTACTTAATCTAACTTAAACTAACTTACGCTATGGACAACACACATGCCATGCCCGAGGGAGGACTCGAACCTCTGACGGGGGGAGTCGCACGGACCCTGACAAGGCGCCACAGACCGCGCGGCCACAGAAGACATTTTAGGTCACCAGAAATGCATAATTCGCGAGAGTAAAACGTTTCCAGAACTCAACAACATGCAGACGTCAATGATATAGGCTTATAGTTTTGTGAATCTGTCCGACGACCCTAGTCGTGAATGAGAATGCCCTGCGCTTTTTACCAATCACTAGGAACGGTTTTGTTCCTCCACCGGTCTTTGGTAGAATTCTGCTCGAAGAGGAACATGCTCGTACACGTACTTCACCTACGAGAGCTTGCTGAAAAGTATTAAAAGTTATCCATATTACTCGGTCGCCTTTCCAGCTTCGCTAAAGCAAATTGCAACCCTCTGCCGCTAGATGGCTTCGAATCGTAGCGTTTAACATAGCGGTGTCTAACGTAACTTTGTTGCTGCGTGAAAAACAGCGTACTGTAATCGAGTTTCTAACCGCAGAAAAGGTGCCTCCAATTGAAGTCCGTTGAAGAATGAAAGCTGTGTACGTTGATGATTGTTTCGACATCGACAGTGTGCGATGTTGGGTTTTTGGTGGACGTAACGAGGGAAACGGTGGTGCTAACCTCAAAATACACTTCTGGCAATTGAAATTGCTACACCATGAAGATGTGCTACAGACGCGAAATTTAACCGACAGGAAGAAGATAATGTGATATGCAAATGATTAACTTTTCAAAGCATTCACACAAGGTTGGCGCCGGTGCGACACCTACAACGTGCTGACATGAGGAAAGTTTCCAGCCGATTTCTCATACACAAACATCAGTTGACCGGCGTTTCCCGGTGAAACGTTGTTGTGATACCTCGTGTAAGGAGGAGAAATGCGTACCATCACGTATCCGACTTTGATAAAGGTCGGATTTTAGCCTATCACAATTGCGGTTTATCGTATCGCAACATTGCTGCTCGCGTTGGTCGAGATCCAATGACTGTTAGCAGAATATAGAATCGGCGGTTTCAGGAGTGTAATACGGAACGCCGTGCTGGATCCCAACGGCCTCGTATCACTAGCAGTCGAAATGACAGGCATCTTATTCGCATGGCTGCAACGGATCGTGCAGCCACGTCTCGATCCCTGGGTCAACAGATGGGGACGTTAGCAAGACAACCATCTGCACGAACAGTTGGACGACGTTTGCAGCAGCATGGACTATCAGCTCGGAGACCATGGCTGCGGTTACCCTTGACGCTGCATCACAGACAGGAGCACCTGCGATGGTGTACTCAACGACGAACCTGGGTGCACGAATGGCGAAACGTCATTGTTTCGGATGAATCCAGGTGCTGTTTACAGCATCATGATGGTCGCATCCGTGTTTGGCGACATCGCGGTGAACACACATTGGAAGCGTGTATTCGTCACCGCCATACTGGCGTATCACCCGGCGTGATGGTATGGGGTGCATTTGATTACACGTCTCGGTCACCTCTTGTTCGCATTGAAGGCACTTTGAACAGTGGACGTTACATTTCAGATGTGTTACGACCCGTGGCTCTACCCTTCATTCGATCCCTGCGAAACCCTACATTTCAGCAGTATAATGCACGACCGCATGTTGCAGGTCCCGTACGGGCCTTTCTGGATACAGAAAATGTTCGACTGCTGCCCTGGCCAGCACATTCTCCAGATCTTTCACCAATTGAAAACGTCTGGTCAATGGTGACCTAACAGCTGGCTCGTCACAATACACGTGACCACTCTTGATGAACTGTGGTATCGTGTTGAAGCTGCATGGGCAGCTGTAGCTGTACACGCCATCCAAGCTCTGTTTGACTCAATGCCCAGGCGTATCAAGGCTGTTGTTACGGCCAGAGGTGGTTGTTCTGGGAACTTATTTCTCAGGATCTATGCACCCAAATTGCGTGAAAATGTAATCACATTTCTAGTATAATATATTTGTCCAATGAATACCCGTTTATCATCTGCATTTCTTCGTGGTGTAGCAATTTTAATGGCCAGTAGTGTATATGACAGAGCCCGGAGTTGACGACCACGTACGGCAACCCATGAGGCTCTTCGGAAACGGGTCGATGACGTCATTAGAGAAAGTCGTTGGACGAGACAGGCACAGTTCTCAGTTAAGTGTGGCATTTCATGAGAGCATGTATAGACCATCGTTTCAGAACAGCGGTAAAGAAAACTGTATTCACGGTGGGTGCCTCGAATGCTCAGTCCTAACATGTAACAGAGGAGATTGGACATCTGTCAACAGTTTCTTGTGCATTTTGGGCGTGACTGTTAGGGATTCCTTAACAACAGGTGACAGGTGATGAAAGCTCTGTTCACCATTTTGACCTCATAAACAAGAGAAGATCAGTGGAATTTCGCCACAAAGCATCACCGACGATAAAATTAAGACCATTCCGTCATCAGGCAAAATCATGCACACAGTGTTCTGGGATGTTAAAGGTGGGCGCATTTTGAATTCGTGCCCAAAGACACCACCATAAATTCCGCGAGGTAGTACGAGACCCTCAGAAAAAGGAAAGGCTTCGTCCACCCATGGAACACGGCCTCCTTAAGCATCACAATGCCAGGCTATACACGAGCCCTGCGACATCTGCAACAATCCGCCGCCTTGGGTTGACTGTCATCGATCATTCTTCACACAGTGCCGACTTGTGTTCAGGCACTTGTTTTCTTTATAATGGAAGTTCTCACAGTTTCATACGCATTTTTCTTTTATCGCAAAACGTAAAGTTTTTGTCGTCATTCAGTTTGTCAAAAAAATCGCTTCAAAAAATGGTTCATATGGTTCTGAGCACTACGGGACTTAACATCTGTGGTCATCAGTCCCCTAGAAGTTAGAACTACTTAAACCTAACTAACCTAAGGACAGCACACACATCCATGCCCGAGGCAGGATTCGAACCTGCGACCCTAGCGGTCACGCGGTTCCAGACTGAAGCGCCTAGAACCACACGGCCACACCGACCGGCTTCAGTTTGTCATTGCGTTTGTTTGGTGTTCATTTGTTTCGTTGCGTGTTTTTTTGATGGGTGGTGCACGAATTTCAAATTGTGTATTGATCTTCAGGGAGTTGACTAAGTGTGAGTGTGTTGTGGCAGAGAAATGTGTGTGTGTCTGTGTGTGTGAGTGAGTGAGAGACAGAGAGAAAGAGAGAACGTGTGAATGAGAGTTCTTCTATTGCGGCAAATAGGTTTTTATTGCAGAATGATGCTTATTCATTTAACACGTTTGTTGCCTCGGGCTCTTGCTTTTTGCATGTGATAATTATCCTCTGCCGGCCGAGGTGGCCGAGCGGTTCTAGGCGCTACAGTCTGGAACCGCGCGACCGCTACGGTCGCAGTTTCGAATCCTGCCTCGGGCATGGATGTGTGTGATGTCCTTAGGTTAGTTAGGTGTAAGTAGTTCTAAGTTCTAGGGGACTGATGACCTCAGAAGTTAAGTCCCATAGTGCTCAGAGCCATTTGAACCAATTATCCTCTATTGTTAACTTTTGTTACAGGCTACTGCTAGTTTTAAGAACTTCCAAGTTACTGTCTTTGTTTGTTGGATGGTGATTCTCTGCCTTTAGATGTCTTGCAAATGTTGAGTGTGAACTGTTACTTTCTTAATGCCCTTGTTCCGTGTATCTGGTCCTGAAATTCCTGCATGTTGGACCCACGGGTACAGATTGACAGCAAATACAGTTTAATTGATTGATGCCAGATTGGCTATATTTGTCGGCCCAGTTTGTTCTACATTGTGTTGTTTGAGTCCCTGTCTTTTTAGCATATTTCGTATCCCAACGGCCACAGTAGTCAGCCGCGATGTATGCTCTGTACTGGCTAGAACAGCCGTACGACACTTTTGAGATATCAGCTGAGAAATGCGATCGACGGCGAACTATTAACGGCATCGTGACGCAATATGACGTACGTTTCCAGGAAATGTTAACTGCTGCACAGCCATATCCGCAACCCACTTCCGTTGTGCCCTCGAACTGTACCGCAGATTAAATCACCGCCCAACGCTGTAGCTTTCCGAACAGAAGAAACAAATCGCCCGTTATGAATCAGTGACGTACCCAACGCGACCATAACAGCACGATCATGACAAATGCAGCCACCTAACTACCACGAATACGACCTCCCGCAGAGCACAACTTGAAAGGAAATAAGTGCAAAGTAGATGGCTGTGATAACAGAAATCTGCTGGCAGTTAAAGAATGTAGGATAAAAAGTAATGTAATACTGATGTTACGAAGACCAGCTTCGTAAGTTACACAAAAGCCATACCTGCAAAATATCATCAGGCAAGCCATTCAAAGAAAATTATAGCGCCGTTATATGTCGTCGGTATGCAGCAAATCAACACTTTCAGTCGACTGGTCGCTGATGTCGAGCAGAATGGAATGAGCGATCATCCAATACTGAACATATGGTGGCGATCTGTGCGGTTGCAAAACGTGGCTTCATTGAGGCGCATCATATTATACATCTTATTACAACTTAATTAGATCAGTTAGGCGGAATAATTATGGAGTGGTTGCGCTTTTAATGAACGGGGGGACGGGGGATATACTACAAACCCGTCGCCACTCACAACAGTCGTGAGAAATTAAATACTTACAGTAATAGAGGAATGGTAAAAGGCAGACTGATCACATCTGCATCCGTTTACAGAGCTACAGCTTGCGACGAGGCGGAAAAATAAGTGCGGTTGCAATGTTTACACTAATGTGCATATACAAATGTTCGTTAGAAAATGTTAGTGCAAATTTTGGCTCTCGCGTAAGCCTCAGGGGATGATTTCCACACTTGGTGCATTAGTACACTGTTCCACACCCGCGCATTAGTTATAGTTCTTGAATTAACATGAGTACAGTTTATGCTAGGGAACAAAAATTAAGCGATTATTATAGCAAAGATCATTTTTCACGACACTGTTCAATCACTATTTATTGGCGTCGTCCTTTCCTTTCACACAATGAAATTAGCACTGGTGAGACGGTTTACAGTTTTACTTTAATAATAATTTGACTTCGAGCCCCCAATAGCAGTAATATAGGCTGCTACAATCGAAAATTACTCACTCAATTCGAACAGAAGCACAAGTCCCACTGTCCTCTTTGTTCTAACAGTTTTGGCGCGAAATCACAGATCGCCAAATGATTCTCTTACGCCGATGTATACCTCGTAATTCGTACTCACACAAATAATCGTAGCACTTCCAGTTCACCAAATATATGCTTGCACTACTAAACAATACTCTTTGTCTAAATAAATCGGCGAGAAAAATTCTTACCCAAACGACCACATGGTCCACCCACCCGCCAAAAGACTGACCAGTAACTGACCCCTGGCCAAGATGGCCGCTCGCTTATATAGGCTCGGATGTCTACCCTCCCTTGGTTACGCAAATACCAATCTCACCAATTAAGGTTGCACATTTTGACACATACATCCCTCAACAGAAATAAGTACACCATCGGAACCGCGCTAAAAACTACATCCCATTTACTATGTTACCTTAATTTCTAGGATTATTCTATCGCCCGTAAATCAAGTTTTAGTTTTTGCAAAATTTCGCCACTTAGCGCAAATTTGTTTGTTTACATCTGTGCTGCAAAGTTTTAACATAGAACTGCATATAGCACTATTTTTGGACGTAATATATAGCGATCTATACATTGCGCTGCTCAAAATGTTCATATCTATAATAATTAATTAATTATGGGCGATAAATGCAATAATAATTTGCAAACAATGAAAACTATTGCAAGTTAAGTGTATAGTGTAACTTAATTAGTTTAAAATACGTGTGATGCCACCCAAAATATTATATAGTGCCGTTCTTTACGTCACGAATTTTCTATTGAATTTTATAAACAATTTCTTATCAAACTTTGCTTATTGCTCTTTACGAGCTTAATAATTCATTAATCTTAAGATATGACCATGGCACTCGATCCGCTATGACGAGACGTTTCAATGAGCGCTCGCTCATCTCTGTAAGTTGTTATTTACTATTTTTATTAATTTTTTCAGTATTCGTGATATTAGGTAATTTTCAAGTTAGTATAACTTTTGCGTCACGTGACTTAAAATAAAGATCGATCTTTCAGGAGGTGCATATTGCTGACCACAATCCACTGCCGCATCGCTGTTCACCGTAAGTTTCATAGTTTTCGCGTAATGCGCGAAAAACCAAACAATGCCCCCAAGCTGCGGGCCACGTGGTCCCCCTGGCAGCGGAGGCATCCCGCCGACACGTTGCAAACCTCGCGCGGGCGCGCCACGCTCTTCCGCGAAAGGCGCACCATGTCGCTCGCTCGCTCTCCACAAAGCAATCCTTGCATACTAGACCTATTCATCTAGTAACGGTTTTTTTTACCGTCACAAGCTGAATATAAGGCAAACCAGTTTTTAGGATTTAATTATGCAAATTAAAAACGTAGTTTTTTTCGGGTGACGTTACAACACATCACGCACTACTAAGATAAACCAAGGACTCCATTTTTAAATGACTTCCGAATGGTTTGGAATATTTATTGCATCAGCTTTGGTGAAACAATTTTGGAAAACTATGTTCAATAACTCTCCTTTTTGCCCAATCACATCACGCACTACTAAGATAAACCAAGGACTCCATTTTTAAATGACTTCCGAATGGTTTGGAATATTTATTGCATCAGCTTTGGTGAAACAATTTTGGAAAACTATGTTCAATAACTCTCCTTTTTGCCCAATGAGCGTAAGCAGTTTTCCCACTAATGTAAGTCACATTCATTTTGATCTTCTTTGTACATCCTACTAGAGTTTGGGACAGAGTTTCAGTCTGGACATCACTTAAATCGTCTCGCAATGAAGTTCACACTAAATTATAACATACTGTCAACTGTTGCCAAACTAAGAAATTTTGTTTTCCTTGAGATACTTTCTGTCCGCTTTTGCAACACTGTTGCGACCTGTTTTGCACAACATGGGGAGTAATACTTTAAAACCTCTAGAGTCTACTCGACTCTGCTTTCGCTAACCCTGCAGCTGCAATCCGTGTGCAGTGGACTCCTGATTTGTTTAGTAGAACCGCCGGCCGGAGTGGCCGTGCGGTTCTCGGCGCTACAGTCTGGAGCCGAGCGACCACTACGGTCGCAGGTTCGAATCCTACCTCGGGCATGGATGTGTGTGATGTCCTTAGGTTAGTTAGGTTTAATTAGTTCTAAGTTCTAGGCGACTGATGACATCAGAAGTTAAGTCGCATAGTGCTCAGAGCCATTTTCAGTAGAACCCAACACGTCTCGGCCCCACGAAACAATCCAGGAATTTGCAGCAACGCCGTCTCTTAGACGTCTAAGCCTCTGGTTTAGACCCTCTATTGGGCTCTGTACCAAAGGTCCACAGCCGATCAGATGCTGCAGATGGTGAGCACCGCCTTCACCTTACAAGACCAGTACTCTTTAGCAACCTAGATAGAAAAGTACTCTTCTGATCCGAAGGGACACATGTTTGGTAGTATGGTAGAATCCACGCAGGATGCAGTGGCCGATGTACGGTGGCCAATTTCCGTCCAAAGCAGTGGGCGAGTTCATTCGTTTGTTTGGAAGGGCAGGTCTACATTGTCTGCCCACTTTCGGCAGCGATGACAGAAACGAGGCTTAATCCCTGAAGTTTCTCTCAAACTATGCTAAAGTACTCCGTCTTCAGGCCACGAGTGGTCTACCGGGACCATCCGACCGCCGTGTCATCCTCAGTGGAGGATGCGGATAGGAGGGGCGTGGGGTCAGCACACCGCTCTCCCGGTCGTTATGATGGTATTGTTGACCGAAGCCGCTACTATTCGGTCGAGTAGCTCCTCAATTGGCATCACGAGGCCGAGTGCACCCCGAAAAATGGCAACAGCGCATGGCGGCCTGGATGGTTACCCATCCAAGTGCCCACCACGCCCGACAGCGCTTAACTTCGGTGATCCCACGGGAACCGGTGTATCCACTGCGGTAAGGCCGTTGCCCTCGCAAACTATGTTGCAGAAACAATTCGGTGACAAAATTTCATTTTTACCTTATTTATAGCTTTAAATGTCTGCTTCACGATGACGTACTCATCGTTTCGAAAATGTGATATTAGCATTTAAGTAAGACATTGTGCGAAATTCGAAAAGTTTGAAATTAAAATTAGCGGTTGCCATGATTTTTGCGTTTGTTCAACATTACATAATATCTTGCTGCATATGAAATTTAACTAATATACTGAATTTTTCATCAGACTTGGTTGAAAATCTCTATCTGTCACGATTCTCAAGAAAATTGATCTGATGTAGCACACTCATTTCGATCGCGCACCAGCTATAAAGCCAGAATGAAACATCTACAACACTATATTTCATGAACGGTTTGAGATATCGAAATGAGATTTTTCAAATGATAGCATGTAAAGAGGAGAGTGTTCTGCTTATTGTGATTATTCAAAACTTCATTATCTACAGTGTTATTCCACTAACTACACTTTTCCGATGAAAAAAAGGTAATTTTTAAGGGCGATCGATAGCTGGTGAATCGAGAAATGCTGTAGCTTTAGGAACAGCACAAATGAAGACATTACACATTTATTTCTGTACAGAGGATGTGCTTTTCCATAAGCTACTGACCTTACTTGTCCTCAGTTCCTCACTTAATAAATTTAGTATACCAGTTCAGGATTCTCTTGCAGTTGCGTCTGCACTACATGTTGGTGAGATGACATTATGTAAACTCCGTTGTGTTTTGGCAAAAGAAGCAAATTTTAGTATGGAAACAAGAAAAAGTAAGCTTTACTCAAAATTTGCCACTCATGACACTTCTCTAAAACTTAACAATGGTTAAAAAGCCAGGCAAAAATAAATCGCTGGTTTTGTTGTTGCATTTTCAGCGGAATACTTTATACATACTAACCAAAGCAGAGGCGAATGTTGGTTCAAATGGCTCTGAGCACTATGGGACTTAACATCTATGGTCATCAGTCCCCTAGAACTTAGAACTACTTAAACCTAACTAACCTAAGGACAGCACACAACACCCAGCCATCACGAGGCAGAGAAAATCCCTGACCCCGCCGGGAATCGAACCCGGGAACCCGGGCGTGGGAAGCGAGAACGCTACCGCACGACCACGAGATGCGGGCGAGGCGAATGTTGATCTTTTTTTAATGGTTACCATGCAAGGGTGGGCTTTATTAATTTACAGTTGAGTAACCACACCGTCTAATCACTGAGCCAAGTGCTTTTAACACAATAGGGCCTTCAAGTACTAAGCTGTACGCAGATCCACCAAACTGCTCATGACGGCGCGATGATAATCTGTCACCATATCACACACGGGTGACTGACTTCGCTCTACTTGGATTGCAATGCACTCATCTTAAAGCTTGCTGGACTGGTTTACGATGAGGTTGTACACCCTCGTGACCACTGCCCTTCCATCCAGCAGTCCATGCGCGCCACCAGCGGTCCCGGTTCTCGCACTGCGCGGACCTGGCTCCTCCTGAGTCCCCAACCGAACTGCCACACTCACAAGACCTGGAAAAACAACGACGTCGCCCTAAAGAGAGGTCAACAGTTACTACATATCGATAACTGCCGCTGCTGTCACTAGCGGACGGGCAAAGCTTGCGAAACGAGTGACGACAGTCAAGACGAGAAGACAAACAACCGCAACCATGCCGACTAAAGTATACGGTCTGACCTCCAACAGAGGATGGAAACCTTCAAGCAGCACCAACGCGAGCCGCAGCACGGCTCAGAACCCATCAGGCGCCTAATATTGAAGCTCTTGTCTACAATTAATCCCACCTACTGAGAATGCTCGGAACATGTAGGCCAAGAGGTAGCCTCCGATACTGGACAGACGACTGCAACGGCCCAGGATTAGTTTCAGCCACAGGTAGCGCCTGAACCGTATTTCTCATGCGAACTGGCTTTCCGTAACTGTGCTGATTGCTAGGAGAAAAGACACTGTCAAAAACACATCTTTTATCACTCCAGGACACTGTACATTGAAGCTAAAGCAGTGGCACTCCGTTCCAAGTGGGTAATATATAGACTTGCAAAAATAAAAATTATTATTATCAATTGTGTTGAATGCAAATAGACTACAATGGTCATCAGCAGCTATATCAACGGATCAACATCCACGGGTCTGAGATATTGTTACCTTTTATACTGAAAACATACCTATACGTTAGGACCAGCAACTACAGAGAATAGTATGACAGAGCAGTTAACGGGAAAGAACTGATCACTTTTTTTTTCACGATCCTGTGCAGGACTTCGACGTCGACGACCTGTGTGGGTGGCGGCGGCGATGCTGGCTGCCTCCGTCGTCATCATCCTGGTCATCCTGGCAGGAGTGTTGTACTTCGCAGACATTTCTTCAAGTAAGTTCCTAAGACAGACAGAATGATAAAATATTTCGAGTTTTTAATTCACTCTGCACTAATGACATAACGTTCCTCTTTGGAACCAAAGGTGTCTGATACTTGAACTGCAGCTGATTGCCTTTGCCAGAGTGAATGCTAACATTGCACATCACTGTATCTTCATTGATGCCATACCCAATGATCGATACATTTCATTTCAGTGCATTTAATTCATGCCACATACAGTCCGCCCCGATAGCTGAGTGGTCAGCGTGACGGATTGGCGTCCTATGGGCCGGGGCTCGATTCCCGGCTGGGTCGGAGATTTTCTCCGCTCAGGGACTGGGTGTTGTGTTGTCTTCATCATCATTTCATCCCCATCCGGCGCCCAGTGTGGCGTCAAATGTAATAAGACCTGCACCAAGGCGGCCTGACCTGCCCTGCAAAGGGGCCTCCCGGCCAATGACTCCAAACGCTAATTTCCATTTCCATGCCATATACGGGGTGACAATTACTGAACTACACGAAAAAAACCGTAAATTACCTACAAACTACGGCGCGCACACACTTTGTTCAACATATAAACGTCACTACAGACCCCGGATGAAATTTTCTCTCTGCAGCGGAGTGTGCACTGATATGAAACTTCTTGGCAGATTCAAACTGTGAGCCGGACCGAGACTCGAACTCGGGACCTTTGCCTTTCGTGGGCAAGTGCTCTACCATCTGAGCTACCCAAGTACGACTACGCCCCCTCCTCACAGCTTCCCGAGTTCGAGTCTCGGTCCGGCACACAGTTTTAATCTGTCAGGAAGTTTCATGTCACTAAAGATATTCGGCTTTAGGTTATGATAAGTTCGATATGCCTACCGTCATTGGCGATGATGTGGCGCAGACGAATAGCGAAATTCTGCACGACGTGCTGAAGTGTCGGAAAATCGATGCTGTCGATGACCTGAATGGCTGTTTTCAGCTCAGCAGTGGTTTTGCCTTTATTACTGTACACCATGTCTTTACGATAGCGCCACAAGGAGGAGTCGCATGTGTTCATATCCGGAGAACATGGCGGCCAATTGTGGCCCACACCAGTGGCCTCTGAATACCCCAGAGCTAGAAGGCGGTACTCAGACTTCTCCTCCAGGGCATCAAACACTCTCTGGCTTCGATGGGGTCGAGCTCGGTTTTGCATGAACCACATATTATCGAAATCAAGTTTGATAATGGGGATGAAATCATCTTCCAAAACCTTCACGTAGCGTTTGGTAGTTACCATGCTATGAAGGAATATCGGAGCAATTGTTCCGTGGCTGGACATCGCACACCAGACAATCAGACGTTGAGGCTGAAGAGACTTCTCTATCGCGAAATGCGGATTCTCAGTCTCCCAAAAGCGTCAATTTTGCTTATTGACGAACACGTCCAAATGAAAATTGTCTTCCTCGCTAATCCAAACTATACTAAGTCCCATCATACCGCGCGACCAACCGTACAGTTTGAGCGTCCTAACGCAAATCGTTTTGACGATTTAATTTCATGTAGTTCAATAATTGTCACCCTGTACTTCGCTTGAAACAGAATAAGACAGTCCACGTCCGACACGGTTCCCCGAGTGGTGTTTCTACCACATACCTCCTGGGTGTATGTTTTCTTTAATCGCGTTCTTTAATATAAACTTGAAACGTGTAACACACAGGGAGTTCAACAGATAAAAATGAAGGACAAAATGGTATTGTAAATTAAATATGTAAGCCCAGATATTTCTGAAATATAAAACTGTACTATATAATCCGATTAGAGTCATGATTCATTTCGTAACTAGATAGGAACTGCAACATCTCTATCAGTGCAGGGAATGACAATTGACTCTCAACAGGAACAAATGTGAAGTATTGCCAAATGTATGACAGAAAGACTCTTTATTGTATGATTAGTAACCGACTTCACTCAGGGAGTTGATATGAGATTGTATAGTAGTTGGAATAAAAGAATAAACTTTAAACTATAAGAGGAAATTTCTTTATTGAAAACATGTTCTAAGCGTTTTACAATACTTGCTAAAGTATAAGAAGTAAAAACTTTTTATTGAAAACATGTTCTAACTATGTACAATACTTTTTTACAAACAACATTTTTCATTTTGTTATCCAGGAAATATGCGTACAAATTTTTCGAATATCCTACTCGAGAGCAACCTACGTATAGTTGACCGTGAGAGAAGCAGAAGTCTTGGAGATTGATGCCGCAATATTTTAAAATTTGTCCTTTCGCTTTGTTAATTGTAAAACTGTAGGTTAATCTGATTTGATATTGTAGTCTTTTAAATTGGACTGGCAGTTAAGAAGAGATCAGTTGTATTCTGGAGATAAAGAGCATGTGTCCTTGTACTTTCCAGTAATAAGTTCGGCTTAGGTGATGTTATTCGACAACTGTTTGACTATCATCCTTGTTCCATTACATATTTTTGGTGAGTTGAGATTTCTGAGTAGTATGTGATCGGAGATCCAGTTGTAAGTCGTAGGCACTGTAATGTTTCTAGTACTTGCAAAGAGTTTAGAAATTCTGTAGGGAAATTCACACTTTACTCAAAGTTTACCATCGTGTCGACCGATTTGTATATTCTCATTTCACCGGGAATTTTGTTTTGAATATTAAACTTGATATCGTCAACAGTATTATTTTAGTTGCCAAAATTGCCCTTTCAAATAGCCAGTCCATATTGGTATAGCTGTTTGGATAAATGTGGTCGATGAGTTCGTTTTCAGTAGTGGCTATGTTGCAGAAATTACTGTTGACTTTAATGAGGCGCGTCGTCCGGTCAGTAGGATATGTGCCTTGCCTCTTTGTAAAAGTTGGTGAGCAAAATGTAATGTTGTTTCGCCTTTCGATAGTCCAACTCTCATATTTTTTTTTAGTCGCAATATTTGTATATGGTGCCGCATATGCATTTGCATATATGCGTTGATCTCGTCTGCTAGTGCTTGACTTTGGGGATAACTGGAAGAGTTTGTCGAAAATCTCCTTGAAAGAATGAGTAGAGTCCCTCCCATCAATTCAGTTTTCTCGTAAGTCTTGTAACGTTCTGTCCATGGCTTCGGGTGATATTTTATGTGCCATTGTGCATTCGTCCCAGTAGATAATTTTAGCTTGCCTTAGAAGTTCACCTCGTCCAGGTGCTCTTGAGATTTTACATGCCGGGAATTGTTCTTCGGCTACATTCAACGGTATTTGTAGGGCAGAATGGGCAGTTCGTCCCCCCTTCCACAAGTTTGGCTGCAATTCCGGATGATGCCAGTGCAAGTGCGACCTGTTGTTTAGCACTTGTTCCCACCAGCAGTAGATTTATAGAAATGTTTTCCCGGTGCCGCCTCGTGCGCCCAAGTAAATAATTCCGCCTGTGTTGTTGTCGATCAGGTTCATGATAACGGGGTGAATTTCCGTTTGATTGTTATTGAAGAGTGGTTTGTTGTGAGCAATGTCTTGAAGTAGTACGTTGATGTTGTAGCCTTTTCTTTTGTGATTTCATAGTGTAGCAGACTGATAGCATTTTTCGTTGTGCTTGCATCCCAATTTGTACTAAGGTCTGGCTGTTTGTTGCTAAACATTTATCTTATAGACAAATGACTGTTTCATTGGAGATGCCGTCGTTAAATTCGATGGTCAGTTCAGGATAAGTCTGCCGGATTTGGTACAGTATGTCACTACTCATACTTTCTTTGAAGTAGTCCCATAGCTGCTTTGGATTCGACCGGTTACGTGTTGTTCAGCAGAGACTGTGAGTGAGGCTTCTTCAGTGTTCCCAGTGGTTGTTGTTTTCCAGTAGTCCTAATAGTTGGCCTACTTCTCTGTTCGTCTGACGTAGGTAACCGTCAATAGTCTTGAGAACTGCGAGACCTGTTGGTCCCCGTATTGCGCGTAGGCTAGGAAATACAAACATTCGCCATTGTTCGGACGTGGTGTTCACTCGGTCTGGTGCGCCAGTTTTTATGATTCCTTGATGATCTCCTACTGGAACTTCTTGCTTTCGTCGTTGAAGTATTTTTATTGTTGTGTTCCACGTATAATAGGTAGGGCGGCGACACTTAGTAATGTTTTCGAGAATGGATGCGTTTGGCACAATTGGAAAAAAAACTTCTAATGTTGTGTTCTGAGATGCTTCGCTTGTGCAGTTTTTCTGGCGGTGTTTTTTGTGAAGTAAACTCTCAGTCTATTCTCCAAAAGTACTGCTAGATGTTGCTCAGTTGGTTCGCGTTCGCGTGGCTGCACCTACGGTACGGCTTTCTGAATCACTGAGGCACACAAGCCTCCACACCAACGACAATGTCATGGTTTTTTAATTATTAATATATTTATTGACGTTCTCTGTAATTATTGCTTTGCTCTCATGTTTATATAGCACGTAATAAAAGTACGAGGGTGAGTCACATGAAAAGGTTAAATTTGTAGTACCAAATCAAAATTTCGCGCCGTTATCCTGTAAGTTGGTAAGCGTTCTACAAAAAGCGTGCAGAATGGCCTGTAGGTGGCAGCGTAGTGCAGATGCACACATATCGTCGCAGTATCAGTATAAAAATGGCCGCCCCACTTGCGACTTGCATCAGGGAAGAACAGCGTTATGTTATTCGGTTTTGCGTAGTGAAGGTGTGAAACCTATTGAAATTCATTGACGAATGAAGGATCAGTACGGTGATGCATGCTTGTCACAGCAGCAAGTCTACGAATGGAGTAGGAAGTTCGTAAATGGTGTGACTTCAGTGGCAGATGCTCCTCGTCCAGGTCAGGCAAAACGAGGTTGTGACTCTACAGAACACTGCAGCAGTTGAAGCCATAGTGAAGGAAAACCGCCGAGTGACACTGAATGATATTGCAGCATGTTTGCAGATTAGCCATGGGTCAGCACATCGCATTATGCATGATGTGCTCCAGTTTCACATAGCGTCTGCGAGGTGGGTGCCACGACAGCTGACTCCTGAAATGAGAGAACGACGTATTGATGCTTGTGAAGAACTTCTTCGGCGCTTTGAACGAGGTGATGGCTTCCTTGCAAGAATCGTTACTGGGAACGAAACCTGGGTTCACTTCCACCAACCGGAAACGAAGAGAGCGAGCAAGGAATGGCGCCATTCCTCATCACCAAAACCGAAGAAGTTTCAAACAGAACCATCAGCAGGGAAGGTAATGCTGACTCTCTTTTGGGACAAAAAAGGCGTCATGTCAGAGCATTACATGCCTAGGAGGGACCACTGTCACCAGTGCATCACACACAGACCTCCTAAAAATATCATGTGCGGCCTGCAATCAAATCAAAGCTGCGTGGATTGCTGTCAATAGCTGTCCTTTTGCAACATGTGAATGCAAGGCCCCAAACTTCCCGTACAACAGTTTCAACAATCACAGACCTGCATTTTGAGTGTCTTCCTCATCCACCATACTCACCAGACCTTGTCCCAAGTGATTTCCATATGTTTGGACCACTCAGAGACGCAATGGGAGGAAAGACGTTCCGTTCTGATGAAGAGGTACGCCACACAGTGCATGAATAGTTGTGCAGACTACCAAAAGAATTTTTTTCTAAAGGAGTTTATGCACTTTGTAAGCGCTGGAGGACTTGCATTGAGCATGGGGGAGATTATGTTGAAAAGTGATACATTTTTGTACCACTTCTGCACAATAAATAATATTCTTAAAAATATTTAAGGTTTTCATTTGCCTCACCCTCGTAAAATTTAGTGCACGCCTCGCAGCGTCCACCATTGACTGAAATAAAGCGTAAATACCGAGTCAGTGGTTGGGCCGTCCTCTCATAAGAAAACATTTGCGTCTACGTCTACGTAAGTACTGCGCAAACCAACGTATGGCGCGTGGCAGAGGGTACTCTGTACCACTGCAAGTCATTTCGTTTCCTGTTGCTCTCGCAAAGATAGCCTCCTTACGAGCCATAATTTCTGTTATCTTTGTTGTCGTTACGTGAAATTTGTGTCGGCAGCAGTAGTATCGTTCCGCAGTCAGCTTCAATAGCTTTCCCCAAGAAGAACGTCGCCTCCGCTCCACGGATTCTCGTTGGAGTTCCCAGAGCCTCGTCGTAACACTTGCATGTTGATAGAACCTGCCGGTATCAAATCTGGCAACCCACCTCTGAATTTCTTCGATGTCTTCCTTTAATCCGACGTGAAGTGGATCCCAAACACAGGAGCAGTACTAAAGAATGAATCGCACTACTGTTGTATACGTGGTCTCCTTTACAGATGACCCACACTTTTCCAAAACTCTCCCAATAAACCATTCGCCTTTCCTACTGCAATCCTTACATCCTCGTTCCATTCACATCGCTTTGCAGCTTTACGCCTAGATATTTAACCGACGGGACTGTGTCAAGCAGCACGTTACTAATACTGTATCCTAGCATTACGGGATTGTTTTTCCAACTCACCTGCATGTAGAGCTAACTGTAATTCATCACACCAACTGGAAATTTTGTCGAAGTCATTTTGTATCCTCCTACAATCAGACTTCAGCATTGTCAACAGACAGCCACAGACTGTTGCTCACCCTGTCCGTCAGATCATTTGTGTACGTAGAGGATTACAGTGGTCCTGTCACACTTCTCTGGGGCACTCCTGACGTGACCCATGTGTCTGATGAGCACTCGCCGTCGAGTACAACGTACTTGGTTCTATTACTTAAGAAGTCTTTGAGCCACTCACCTCTCTGGGAGCGTACTCCATAAGTTCGAACTTTTGTTAACAGGCTGCAGTGGTGTACCGTGCCAAACGATTATCGGGAGTTTATGAATCTGAATTCCACCCATATGTAGCGTACAAGCACCACAACTAGTGGCTTCCGTTGTTAGTGGAGGAATTGAGAAATGCATATGGTGTGTGTATTGTGTGTGTGTGTGTGTGTGTGTGTGAGAGAGAGAGAGAGAGAGAGAGAGAGAGAGAGAGAGAGAGAAAGAAACAAAGAGAGAGTTCAGTGAGCGATACACAGGCCTCTTAGCAGCACATCGCCTGAGTAGCTAGAAAGATTGAAACGTCCTCTTTTGAAAAGTATGAATAACTGCTAGTAAACATCTTACGTTATTTGATTTTCAAACAGCTGAGTAAAACTGAACGTACTCATAGACATTCTCTCTTTACTTATTCTGATCATCACTAAACAGACACACAACATTTTTAGCGCAACGCAATCTGACTTTCAAATATCCCTGCAAAAGAATGGCCCTGACTAACAATAACCTATACCTTGCATGAATCACTTACCTTGCAAAAATCTTCGTTACTCGAACTACTGCAATACAGCGAGCGCCAATACTGCCAGCTAAATAAAAGATTCTAACTACTGAAGGCACTAACTACTGATAGGCATAGGTAGCAAATGAAAGATTTTGATAGAGAACCTTAATAATGTTCAAAAGTCAACAGACTGCACACAGCTCAGTCAGTGATTTTCATACAGAGCGCTACGTGGCGTTACCAACATAAAAACATAAACAGCCTACTTACAAGATGTTCAAATGGAGCTGGTAAGAAACCGTCGCTATGGTTCGCCACTTTTCGCTGATTCGTTCGTTTGCCAATCTCAACCCCGCATACTTTCACAAGCTGTCTATTAAATTGCCCTCACAATAGATGCCAACCAGATATACCCGGATTAGAACCTTGCAGTAAAGCAGTTTACAGGACTAATATTAATTGCTAGATATCTGGTAAATGATAATAATTAATTCGTGGTTGTGCTCAGAGACGACGACTGACTAGTATAGTTTATTTGTTTGGCAAGCAACAGATTGGTCATTAGTTTGCGAGGCGAACATGGTTGTGGTGACACCGTAACCCAGGTCAAGATTAGGCCGAAAGATGACAATTTTGTTTGCTGCGTGCTAATCGAGTAAGGTCACCGAGTGAGAAATAAGACTTTTACCCATGATCGAAAGGAAATCATCCCATCGTTACGTTATTGGTACTGAAAATCAAGCGCTACTCTGCCGATTCGCATCATGTTTCACATGCCAAACAGGTGGATATTGCCCTAAACGACACATTGCTGTATTATAACAGGCTGCCTGAAGTCAACTCCAGTCCAATGGCTCTACCACCGTGCAGGAATCGCAACACCTCCTGTTCCAAGAGAAATATCAGCAAACAGAGAAAGAACATAACTGGAACAGCAGAAAACGCATCCTATGAATGGGCAGCAACCCTACCTACAATGGCTAAGGTCAAGGAAAAATATCCTCAGAACTAACAACCATATATGAAGAAGGCAGGCTGCAACTATGGAGGGCAGAGACATCCCACTCTCCAGATTGGAAAAGATTTTCAGAATCTTTACCCACTGGTCACGATTAGAATTGGCCAATCTGAAAGTCCTTGAATTGGCTGAGGTCGGATACATTAAAGAACACAAAACCCAATGTGACTGCGAGGAACAACAGACTGTTCAACATATCCTTAAGTGTCGACTGTATCCATCCTCCTGCACACAAGATGACCTCCATCAAGCAACGGAAAATGCACTGGAACTGGCCATATTTTTGTCAAAAATTACAGTACTGGCCATTAAAATTGCTACACCAAGAAGAAATGCAGATGATAAACGGGTATTCATTGGACAAATATATTATACTAGAACTGACATGTGATTACGTTTTCACGCAATTTGGGTGCATAGATCCTGAGAAATCAGTACCCAGAACAACCACGTCTGGCCGTAATAACGGCCTTGATACGCCTGGGCATTGAGTCAAACAGAGCTTGGATGGCATGTACAGGTAAAGCTGCCCATGCAGCTTCAACACGCTACCACAGTTCATCAAGAGTAGTGACTGGCGTATTGTGACGAGCCAGTTGCTCGGTCACCATTGACCAGACGTTTTCAATTGGTGAGAGATCTGGAGAATGTGCTGGTCAGGGCGGCAGTCGAACGTTTTCTGCATCCAGAAAGGCCAGTACGGGACCTGCAACTTGCGGTCGTGCATTATCCTGCTGAAATGTATGGTTTCGCAGGGATCGAATGGAAGATAGAGCCACGGGTCGTAACACATCTGAAATGTAACGTCCAGTGTTCAAAGTCCCGTCAGTGCGAACAAGAGGTGACCGAGACGTGTAACCAGTGGCACCCCATACCATCACGCCGGGTGATAAGCCAGTATGGCGATTACGAATACACGCCTCCAATGTGTGTTCACCGCGATGTCGCCAAACACGGATGCGACCATCATGATGCTGTAAACAGAACCTGGATTCATCCGAAAAAATGACGTTTTGCCATTCGTGCACCCAGGTTCGTCGTTGAGTACACCATCGCAGGCGCTCCTGTCTGTGTTGCAGCGTCAAGAGTAACCGCAGCCATGGTCTCCGAGCTGATAGTCCACGCTGCTGCAATCGTCGTCGAACTATTCGTGCAGATGGTTGTTGTCTTGCAAACGTCCCCATCTGTTGACTCAGGGATCGAGACATGGCTGCACGATCCATTACAGCCATGCGGATAAGGTGCCTGTCATCTCGACTGCTAGTGATACGAGGCCGTTGGGTTCGAGCACGGCGTTCCGTATTACCCTCCTGAACCCACCGATTCCATATTCTGCTAACAGTCATTGGATCTCGACCAATGCGAGCAGCATTGTCGCGATACGATAAACCGCAATCGCGATAGGCTAAAATCCGACCTTTATCAAAGTCGGATACGTGATGGTACGCATTTCTCCTTCTTACATGAGGCATCACAACAACGTTTCACCGGGCAACGCCGGTCAACTGCTGTTTGTGTATGAGAAATCGGTTGGAAACTTTCCTCATGTCAACACTTTGTAGGTGTCGCCACCGGCGTCAACCTTGTGTGAATGCTCTGAAAAGTTAATCATTTGCATATCACAGCATCTTCTTCCTGTCGGTTAAATTTCGCTTCTGTAGCACGTCATCTTCGTGGTGTAGCAATTTTAATGGCCAGTAGTGTATATAAATTGTGCTAATCAATCTATAATTGTATAAACTGTGTATTATCTATGTTTCTGACACGAGAATAATAATAACAATCTCTCGCATCCCTCTTTATCAATATACAGACTGTTGCTGGAGGAATGGTCCAGATTCAGGGATATGACACGAACGCTCAGCTGAAGAAAAAAACTTCGTATTGACATATGTCCTATTCCGAATAGTTTGTAAGTAGGCTGTTTATGTTTCCTTTATGTAAGTAGGCTGTTTATGTTTTCTTATTGGCAACGTTACATAGCGCTCTATATGAAAATCACTTGGTGTGCTGTGTGCAGTCTGTGGCTAGTTTGCATTGTTGTCGAACATTGTAGTGTTGGGCAGCGGCAGCTGGATGTGAACAGCGCGTAGCGTTGCGCAGTTGGAGGTGAGCCGCCAGCAGTGGTGGATGTGAGGAGAGAGATGGCGAAGTTTTGAAATTACATATGTTATGACTTGTGATGATATTAAGGTAAATACATTGTTTGTTCTCCATTAAAATCTTTCATTTGCTAACTATCCCTATCAGTAGTTAGTGCCTTCCGTAGTTTGAATCTTTTATTTAGCTGGCAGTAGTGGCGCTGTATTGCAGTAGTTCGAGTAAGGAAGATTTTTGGTGAGGTAAGTGATTTGTGAAACGTATAGTTAATGTTTGTCTGGGCCATTCTTTTGTAGGGATTTTTGATAGTCACATTGCGTTGCGCTAAAATTATTGTGTGTCAGTTTAAGCACAGTCTCGTATACAATTGTTCTAAGGGGACGTTTCAAGTTTCCGAGATAGAACTTATTTATTGTGCTTTTATTTTTGGTCTGGTGGTGCGCTAGTATATGTGTTACCCACCCAACGTATTTGACATTTTATTTTAGCCAAACCTATCTCGTTCATTTCACCCTCTTTGGCCAGGTTGTCTTACTGTCATCAAATCCATTGAAAGCTCAGTCGCCCCTTGTGCTTTGTGAGTGAAGTAGTGCTAGGGATAGAAAGTGTATCAGAGAAGAGCATCGATTCAGTGTGTTTGTGCACGTGCTATGAAGAACATACAGGAATGGTGTATGTTTACGTCTCCTGCGATGGTAGTACTCCTACCACAATCGATGAATACCGAGGGCGTTTCCCAGCACCTCTAATTCGTGATCGTAGAGTGTTTACCAGAGCTTTCAGCATACTGCGTGGAACAGCTAGAGCCTGGTAATTATGCCCAAGTTGGCGCCAGCAATTGCTGTTGAATGGTAGGACAGGACTTCGAGTAATTCAAACATCATTCAACATTAAAACTTTTATTTCAAATTCAAAACTTACAATAACGACTTCGAACTTTAAAAAAGTTAGAATTCTTTTTATTGTCCGAGAAACCAGTGAGTGGACTCAAATTTTAGCAGTATATAATTATATGAGCTATCTTTTAATCGTCCAAATGATCTCAAATTTATAACTGGAAACCACATAAAACAATAATTGCGCCCAAGGTGAAGCCGCAGTAAAATAAATCCATAGTATTACACAATTAAAATATTAATCCCAGAAGAAAAGCGCGCTGTAAGGTTCAAACAATTGAAAGAACCACAGAAACAGTCATAAAATTACAAGACTTTTAAAATCAGAAAAACACTTAACTCCTCCTTGGTCGTGACAACAGGGCTGCCAAAAAATACTAAGTTGCAGAATACGCGCAGCTCAAACTGCCTTAAATGGTGCTGACCCTTTAATGCATTTGTTGTCTGTGCCATAACATCAAGGTGCTGGTCTACACTGGCCGGTAGCACTGAATACGATGGGTTACAGGATTCCGTCAAAATTGCAACAAAATTGGCAATTTATTTTTGTTGAACTGTTAACTACTTCTCATTTGAAGAAACATCATCGATTATGAGGAAGAGATACATTTCTCTTGTTGACAGATTTAATTTTGCTTTTTTTGTTAAAATGCGGTATAAACTGCACAAGCTTACCTCGCTATACCTACTGCGACAGAATCGTTAAACAGCCTGTCTTCGACTGGGGTGATCAACAGCTTATGGAAAACCTCATTGTGTCAGTTGGCTGTAAAATAAGATAAGAAATTTCACGTTTAGTTTGATACTAGCAAATTCTCTTTTCAAAATTCTCTCTTAAAAATATTACCGTATTGGGTTGAAAAAGATAAAATAAAAACCCATAGATCCCGCTATATCGCCGTAGATAAGAAAGTTCCTTCTGTTAACGACACAGCAAAATACTCTCCTCTTTGCATACTACGTCTTGCCAAAATCTCGTATCGATATCTCGAACGGTTTAGGAGATATGAGGTACTTTATGAATATTTAATTTCCGTGTGCCTGCGGTCGGAAGTGATCGTGCCACATAAATTCCATTTTTCGAGATTGCGTTTGCAGCAACATATGGTGTATTACGCACCAAACGCAAAACCATAGCGACACATATTTTTCATTGCAAACTTTTTCGAATTCCGCGCAGCGTCGGACTTATATGCTACTATCACGTTAAATTTTGGGCACTTCATCATGAAGCCGACATATAAAGCTATACAGGGTGCTCCATTGATAGTGACCGGGCCAAATATCTCACGAAATAAGCGTCAAACAAAAAAAACTCCAAAGAACGAAACTCGTCTATCTTGAAGGGGGAAACCAGATGGCGCTATGGTTGGCCCACTAGATGGCGATGCCATAGGTCAAACGAATATCAGCTGCGTTTTCTAAAATAGGAACCCCCATTTTCAATTACATATTCGTGTAGTACGTTAAGAAATATGAATGTTTTAGTTGGATCACTTTTTTCGCTTTGTGATAGATGGCTCTGTAATAGTCACAAACGTGTAAGTACGTGGTATCACGTAACATTCCACCAGTGCGGACGGTATTTGCTTCGTGATACCTTACTCGTGTTAAAATGGACCGTTTACCAATTGCGGAAAAGCTCGATATCGTGTTGATGTATGGCTATTATTATCAAAATGCCCAGCGGGCGTGTGCTATGTATGCTGCTCGGTATTCTGGACGACATCATCCAAGTGTCCCGTTCGTTCGCCGGATAGTTACGTTATTTAAGGAAACAGGAAGTGTTCAGCCATATGTGAAACGTCAACCACGACCTGCAACAAATGATGATGCCCAAGTCGGTGTTTTAGCTGCTGTCGTGGCTAATCCGCATATCAGTAGCAGACAAACTGCGCGAGAATCGGGAATCTCGATAACGTCGGTGTTGAGAATGTTACATCAACATCGATTGCACCCGTTTCATATTTCTATGCACCAGGAATTGCATGGCGACGACTTTGAACGTCGTGTAGAGTTCTGCCACTAGGCACAAGAGAAATTACGAGAAGATGACAGATTTTTTGCACGCGTTCTATTTAGCGACGAAGCGTCATTCACCAACAGCGGTAACGTAAACCGGCATAATATGTACTATTGGGCAACGGAAAAACCACTATGGCTGCGACAAGTGGAACATCAGCGACCTTGCCAGGTTAATGTATGGTGCGACATTACGGGAGAAAAGATAATTGGCCCCCGTTTTATCGATGGAAGTCTAAATGGTGCAGTGTATGCTGATTTCCTACGTAATGTTCTCCGATGTTACTACAAGATGTTTCACTGCATGACAGAATGGCGACGTACTTCCAACATGATGAATGTCCGGCACATAGCTCCCGTGCGGTTGAAGCGGTATTGAACAGCATATTTCATGACAGGTGGATTGGTCGTCGAAGCACCATACAATGGCCCGCACGTTCACCGGATCTGACGTCCCCGGATTTCTTTGTGTGTGGAAAGTTGAAGGATATTTGCTATCGTGATGCACCGACAACGCCTGACAACATGCGTCAGCGCATTGTCAATGCATGTGCGAACATTACGGAAGGCGAACTACTCGCTGTTCAGAGGAATGTCGTTACATTTATTGCCAAATGCATTGAGGTTGACGGACATCATTTTGAGCATTTACTGCATTAATGTGATATTTACAGGTAATCACGCTGTAACAGCATGCGTTCTCAGAAATGATAAGTTCACAAAGGTACATTATCACATTGGGGCAACCGAAATAAAATGTTCAAACGTACCTACGTTCTGTATTTTGATTTAAAAAACTTACCTGTTACCAACTGTTCGTCTAAAATTGTGAGCCATATGTTTGTATTACAGCGCCATATATCACACAGCGAAAAAGTGGTCCACCTAAAACATTCATATTTCTCTACGTACTACACGAATATGTAGTAAAAATGGGGGTTCCTATTTTAAAAAACGCAGTTGATATCCGTTTAACCTATGGCAGCGCCATCTAGCGGGCCAACCATAGCGCCATCTGGTTTCCCCCTTCAAGTTAGACAAGTTTCGTTCTTTGTAGCTTTTTCGTATGACGCTTCTTTCGTGAAGTATTTGGCCCGATCACGATCAATGGACCACCCTGTAGATAACGCGAAAATAATTTTTTTTTACCGATTAGTTTATGTGCAGTCGTGTGAGAAAGACTATTGAGGTAACAGTGTCCGCGCAACCTTTTATCCGTAATGGCACAGATGCACCTTGACTAGCCCCGCGGGGCAGTCGCGCGATCTAGGGCGCCTTGTCATGGTACGCGCGGCTTCCCCCGTCGGAGGTTCGAGTCCTCCCTCGGGCATGGGTGTGTGTGTTCTTCAATTGATGCTTTGTAAAAGGCATGTTGTACTCTTTACTAACTGTAGTACATGTGTGCATGTGTAAATCTGACAGTGTATAGAATGATACAAAAAATAAACAACAATGTACATTAAATATGTTCTATATCGGAAGCCATTCGTAACAGTGCCTATATCCATATAAAACTTTTGGCTTCAAATTATCGTTTCTGTCATATGCCTGAAAACTGGCTATTGCTCCTGCGACACCAAGTACCGGGTGATCAAAAAGTCAGTATAAATCTGAAAACTTAATAAACCACGCAATAATGTAGATAGAGAGGTAAAAATTGACACACATTCTTGGAAAGACATGGGGTTTTATTAGAACAAAAACAAGTTCACAAAATGTCCGACAGATGGCGCTGGACAGCACAACGTCAGTGACTGCGTATGACAATCGTATATAAAATGAGCTGTAATGAGAGAGAGAATCAGATGCGCCAGCAGTCGCAGCATGTTGACGTTACCTGAAAAGGCGCTTTTAGTGAAGCTGTATTATCAGAATGGGGAATGTGCTAGTTCAGCGTTACGATCCTATCGCCATAGGAAGGGGATTCGAACGGGTAAAGGTCCGTTGACAAATGCAGCTGTGGCGAGAATGATTTCGAAGTTCGAAGCCACGGCTTGTTTAGGCGATAGACCCCGTAGTGGCCGACCGAGCACCAGGCGTAATGCTGCTGAGACAGTTCAGGAAGAAATGGAGACTGTAGCGGGTTCGTCTATGCACGGGGAAGTCAGCGATCGTGCAGTCGCACGTCGCACCGGCATTCTGTACACTACTGTTTGGTTGGCACTGAGGCGTACCCTCCGATGCTATCCGTACAAAATCCATCGGCATCATGAACTGTTACCTGGCGATTTAGTGAAGTGGAGGGCATTTGCGGTGTGGGCGTTTCAAAAGATGATGGAAGATGACGATTGGTTGAATAACGTGTTGTGGACCGACGAAGCTCATTTCACGCTCCGAGGGCCCACAACTGCAGAGTTTGGGCTACCGAAAATCCTAGAACTCGTGGAAACTCCATTGCACGACGAGAAAGTCACGGTATTGGTTGGATTTACCACATCTACCGTTATCGGGCCTTTTTTCTTCGAGGAAATGCGTGAGTCTGGTTTTGTAACTGCTACCGTGACGGGTGAGAGGTGCGCCGATATGTTATAGAATCGCATCATCTCCTCCAGCCTGGCTGATAAACACCTGCTGGAACGTACGATGTTTATGCAGGATGGCGCTCCACCCCATATTGCTAGACGCGTGAAAGATCTCTTGCGCGCCTCGTTTGGTGATGATCGTGTGCTCAGCCGCCACTTTCGTCATGCTTGGCCGCCCGTGCGATTATTGGCTTTGGGGTTACCTGAAGTCGCAAGTGTATCGTGATCGACCGACATCTCTAGGGATGCTGAAAGACAACATCCGACGCCAATGCCTCACCATAACTCCAGAGATGCTTTACAATGCTGTTCACAACATTATTCCTCAACTACAGCTATTGTTGAGGGATGATGGTGGACATATTGAGCATTTCCTGTAAACAACATCATCTTTGCTTTGTCTTACTTTGTTATGCTAATTATTGCTATTCTGATCAGATGAAGCGCCATCTGTCGGACATTTTTTGAACTTTTGTATTTTTTTGGTTCTAATAGAACCCCATGTCATTCCAAGCATGTGTGACAATTTGTACCTCTCTATCTACATTATTCCGTGATTTATTCAGTTTTCAAATTTATACTGACTTTTTGATCACCCGGTACATTAAATGTGTTCTGTCTCGGAAGCCGTTCGGAACAGTGCATATATCCATAAGAAACTTTTGGCTTCAAATGATCGTTTCTGTCACATCTCTGAAAACTGGCTGTTGGTCCTGGTACACCTTGTATATTTCAAGGCAAGCGAGTGGTTGCTCCCTCTCAGTTACCGCCTGCTTTGCTACTGCTGAGATCGGGTTCTGTTTTGGTGTGGTAGCTGTGTGTGGAAAATAATGTCGCTCTGTTGCCATGTGCAGTTTGCGGGCCCGACGACGCGCTGGAGGTCTCGGAGGACGTGTCACGGACCAAGTACAGCTCGGAGAGGCACATCGTGCCGCACTCGTCCTGGAGCCTGCGGCCGCAGCGCCAGACACTGCAGCTGGCGCACCCGACGCCGTACGTGGTGGTGAAGCATACGGCGGGCGGGCGCTGCTTCGGCCTGTCCGATTGTACGCCCGTGCTGCAAGCCATACAGGTGCGTTTGCTTAATTTCCACCAGTTCTCGAGCTCCCTGCATCAATAATACGACACCGGGTCACACCAGGTCCACGACTTTTACCCGCTCCACATTAATAAGCCATACCGCTACACTCGTACACTATGTGATCAAAAGGATCCGGACACCTGGCTGAAAATGACATGCAAGTTAGTGGCGCCCTCCATCGGTAATGCTGGAATTCAAAATGGTGTGGCCCACCCTTAGCCTTGATGACAGCTTCCACTCTCATCTCGCAGCCAAACATTCAGTCGTGTGCTGGAAGGTTTCTCGGGGAATGGCAGCCTATTCTTCACGGAATGCTGTACTCAGGAGAGGTATCGATGTCGGTCAGTGAAGTCTGGCACGAAGTCGGTGTTCCAAAACATCCCAAAGGTGTTCTATAGGATTCGGGTAAGGAGTCTGTGAGGGCCAACCCATTACAGGGATGTTATTATCGTGTAACCACTCCGCCACAGGCCGTGCATTACGAACAGGTGCTCGATCGTGTTTAAAGATGCAATCGCCATACCCGAATTGCTCTTCAACAGTGGTAAGCAAGAAGGTGCTTAAAACATCAATGTAGGCCTGTACTGTGACAGTGCCCCGCAAAACTACAAGGGGTGCAAGCCCCCTCTATGAAAAACGGGACCACACCAGAACACTACCGCCTCCGTATTTTACTTTTGGCACTACACACAGTGGCAGATGACGTTCACCGGGCATTCGCCATACCCAAACGCTGCCATCGGATCGCCACATTGTGTGCCGTCACTCCACACAACGTTTTTCCCCTGTTCAATCGTCCACTGTGAGGTGTCAGGTCAGAGGGGTGTTCTGAACACAATTTCGACAGAAGGCAGGTCAATAGGCTGTGGAGTGGAAGGGGTAGGCTAGCAATAGAACAGTGCATCACCATTGACTAGACACATTTATTGAACACATAAGTCAGGTATTACTCAAAAGGAACAATCAGTACAAATTACAAAATAGTATTCTTTTCCTTTAAGTCACTCAAACATTTAAACAGGCAAATAGCAATCATTTAACTGAAAGCCTTTTAAGGAAGCAAGACTAGAAAATTTGAATGGTGAGTTAAAATCATATTTAAATAGGCTCTGACCGAGCACATATTTTAAAACGAAATATTTCCTCTGAGGAACCATCAATCAAAATTACATAATCCTCAACAACCATATTACATCCAAGACATTTAAGATTAAACAGTAATATATAACGTCAGAGAGCTGCAGTCCCAAGTTTTAAGCCGCACGTTTCAGATGGACTGCACTGCAACAGTACAATACAAGCCCCTAAGAGGATCTTCCCACACAGAAAGTTACTGCCGCAATCGACAAAATATCAACATCATTCCATGTACAGACCTAAAACAAACTAAAAGCTCTCTTAAATTTGGTACAGTTAATTCCCTTTCAACATAACATACATCACAAGTCTAGCCCTAGGACGTCACCGACACCCCGCAATTTAGCGCGCGAAAAACTACAGCGATGCACTCATCACGTATCCTTACACAATCCAAGAACAGAGAGCCGGATCGCCAATAGCGGAACATTTAAACACGCGCAGCGTGCGGGTTTGCGGGATGCAGATCTCGCCTTTAAGCTCAACACCAGTTCAAATACTAGTCAGCCTACAATCTTGAACCACCATACACATTCCTTCAGTTACTGCATAGAAAGCCAATGTGATAGGCAAACAGACCAGCATATGATAAAAGGTTAAGCAATTTCCTTACTAGACAACCCTTATGAATAGTAGCCGTAATTATTATTTTTTTAAACGTGAGCACACCCACAATCAAAAGACAGACAACGCCAATCATAAGGACAGTAGCACATAAGCAAGTAGCAATGGTAACTTCTGCTTAGATTGGCTACAAATCAGCGCGTGATTTAACACACCAGAGAACAGTCTTTACAACATAACCATCAATACAATAGCAAATTACTCACAGGTGTACTCCCCCACGATTTCGATTCGCAAAGCCATAGACAAACCGTGGAGAACGTATCACTTAGACCAACATAATGGTGCTCCCTCAGTTACCCCGAATAACTGACTCCCTTAGTTGCACAACAAAGAACCAGACCTAATGAAACCACCACAGTTTTCGCCTCTAAATTGTCACAGTACAAGTGAGACTCAGTCACAAATGTAATTTTACATCAGTTCCCGTATAGTAAATACAAGCGCCTGATTTTCACCTGTTTATAACGGCAGGCAGCAACATCGTACGGAAAAGAGCGTAGACACAATCTCTTACCAATTCTCTTCTCCAAAAGCAGCCACCGCAACTCTCGGGAACCACTAGGACATCAATGCAAAAATCGTTACTCCTTCACACAAATTACAGGATGCCCGCTTCCCGCTGCTTGCTACGGCGCCTTCCGTTCAGAGCCAGCTTG
The DNA here is from genome assembly GCF_023864275.1 of Schistocerca cancellata. Classification (NCBI taxonomy): domain Eukaryota; kingdom Metazoa; phylum Arthropoda; class Insecta; order Orthoptera; family Acrididae; genus Schistocerca; species Schistocerca cancellata. The sequence goes on along the minus strand of NC_064630.1, from coordinate 643,999,611 downwards.
TATATCTCCATGCGATAGGTCCGGTCCCACACTCGCTGCGTCAATCCGACAACCGTCTTCCACCACGTCCCGGAGCAGCCCCCCCCCCCCCCCCACACACACACACACAGGACCGCGCCTCGGTACTCCAGGCGTAGGCCCCAGAGGGCGCGGCTTACCGCTCTGACCATGGCAGGAAATAAACCACCAGAGTGGCACTATCGACATGAGCCGCCACGGCTCACAATGTTTACTCTCCTTATACCAAGCGAGGAGTCGTTTGGTATTTACCAGCGTGATGTGTGGCTTATGAGCAGCCGCTAGACCGTGAAAACCAAGTTTTCTCACCTCCGGCCTAACTGTCATAGTATTTGCAGTGGATCCTGATGCAGTTTGGAATTCCTGTGTGATGGTCTGCATAAACGTCTGCCTATTACACGTTACGACCCTCTGAAACTGTCGGCGGTCTCTGTCAGTCCACAGACGAGTTCGGCCTGTACACTTTTGTGCTGTACGTGTCCCTTCACGTTTCCACTTCATTATCACATCGGAAACAGTGGACCTGGGGATTGTTTAGGGGTGTGGAAATCTTGCTTACAGACGTATGACACAAGCTGATCTCGTTCGAAGTTTGTCAGTTAATCGGAGCGCCCCTTCTGCTCTGTTCCGATGTCTAAGGACTACTGAGTTGTCTGATATGGAGTACCTGGCGGCAGGTGGCAGCACAATGCACCTAATATGAAAAACGTATGTTTTTTGGTGTGTCCGGTTACTTTTGATCACATAGTGTATCAGTATTAAATTAATGAGTACTATTACATATTTATTACAAAACAGAAAAAGATAAATTACTATCTCAAGTACCCTGTTTCACACAAGGATGCCGTAAATGTGTCTGAAGAAAATAAAGTACACTCTAAGACTAAAAACAGAAGAAAGAAAAAAGAAAAATAAACTACACTCCACGAGGGAATTATCCGAAAGAGATGGAAACTGATAGATCTGATGTATATTTATAGACAAACAAATGATTACAATTTCAGAAAAATTGTGTGATGGATTCAAGAGAAATAACTTCACAAAATGAAGAAGTCAAAACGCGCTGGTCCACCTCTGGCCCTTACGCAATCAATTATTCCCCTTGGCATTGATTAATAGAGTTGTTGGAATTCTTCTGAAGAATATCGTGCCAAATTCTGTGCAGTTGGCGCGTTAGATCGCCAAATTGTCAGGATGGTTTGAGGACCCTGTCCATAATGCTCCAAACGTGCTCTTGACGTGCGCAGGCGGGCGTTATCTTGCTGAAATGTAAGCCCAGGATGGATTGTAATGAAGGGAAACAAAAGAGGTCGTACAATATAGTCGACGTACTGCTGTGCTGTAAGGAGCCGCTGATGACGACCAAAGGGGTTCTGCTATGAAAAGAAGTGGCACCCTTGACCACCGCTCCTAGTTCTCCGGCCGTATGATGGGTGGCAGTTAAGTTGGTATCGCAACGCTGTCCAAGGCATCTCCAGACACGTCTGCGCTCACCTTCGGGGCTCAGTTCGATGCGGGACTCATCACTGAGGACAATTATACTCCATTCAATGAGATTCCAGGCCGAATACGTGTCTGAAAACGCTCCGGACAGCTGAGTGGTACCAATCTGTCGCCCACCACACAGCCCGACAACCAGAAGTGATGGTCTACGTGCCATTTGTTTTCATAGCAGGACCTCTTTGGTTGTCATCCGCGACACCCTTACAGCACAGCAGTACGTCGACGATATTCTACGTTCCGGCCTGTTGCCCTCCATACCGAGCCATCCTGGGCTTACATTTCAGCAAGATAATGCCCGCCCGCACACGGCGAGTGTTTCTACTGCTTCCCTTCGTGCTTGACAAACCCGACCTTGGCCAGCACGGTCGCCTGATCGCTCCCCAACCGAGAACGCTTGGAGCATTATGGGTAGGGCCGTCCATGCATCTCGGGAATTTGAAGATCTAAACCGCAAACTGGACAGAATTTGGCCCGATATCTCTCAGGAAGACATCCAACAACTCTATGAATCCATGCCGAGGCAAATAACTGCTTACATAAGGGCCAGAGGTTGACCAACATGGTGTTGACGTGTTCGGTTTTGTGAAGCTCTTCCTCTTGAATGAGTCATCCAATTTTTCTTAAATTGTAATCATTTTTTCATCAGTACATGTACATCATATCTACCGATTTCTGTCACATTCGGATAATTCCTTCGTGGTGCATCGCTTTTCTTTTTTCTTCTTTTTTGTCTTAGTGTATTACAATAACAAACTTCGATTGTAAGCACTTTTATTCAAGAGACATATTATTTAAGTGAAAGTTAAAACATGTTGTTGTTGTTGTTGTTGTGGTCTTCAGTCCTGAAATCGGTTTGATGCAACTCTCCATGCTACTCCATCCTGTGCAAGCTTCTTCATCTTCCAGTACCTACCGCAATCTACACCCTTCTGAATCTGCTTAGTGTATTCATCTCTTGGTCTCCCTCTACAACTTTTACCCTCCACGGTGCCCTCCAGTACTAAATTGGTGATCCCTTGATGCCTCAGAACGTGTCCTACCAACCGATCCCTTCTTCTAGTCAAGTTGTGCCACAAATTCCTCTTCTCCCCAATTCTATTCAGTACTTCCTCATTAGTTGTGTGATCTACCCATTTAATCTTCAGCATTCTTCTGTAGCACGACATTTCGAAAGCTTCTATTCTCCTCTTGTCCAACGGTTTATCGTCCATGTTTCACTTCCATACATGGCCACACTCCATACAAATACTTTCAGAAACGACTTCCTGACACTTAAATCTATACTCGATGTTAACAAATTTCTCTTCTTCAGAAACGCTTTCCTTGCCATTGCCAGTCTACATTTTATATCCTCTCTACTTCGACCATCATCAGTTATTTTCCTCCCCAAATAGCAAAACTCCTTTACTACTTTAAGTGTCTCATTTGCTAATCTAATTCGCTCAGCATCACCCGACTTAATTCGACTACATTCCATTATCCTCGTTTTGCTTTTGTTGATGTTCATCTTATACCCTCCTTTCAAGACACTGTCCATTCCGTTCAACTGCTCTTCCAGGTCCTTTGCTGTCTCAGACAGAATTACAATGTTATCGGCGAACCTCAAAGTTTTTATTTCTTCTCCATGGATTTTAATGCCTACTCCGAACTTTTCCTTTGTTTCCTTTACTGCTTGCTCAATATACAGATTCAAAAGCATCGGGGAGAGACTACAACCCTGTCTCACTCCCTTCCCAACCACTACTTCCCTTTCGTGGCCCTCGACTCATAACTGCCATCTGCTTTCTGTACAAATTGTAAATAGCCTGTCGCTCCCTGTATTTTACCCCTGCCACCTTCAGAATTTGAAAGAGAGTATTCCAGTCAACATTGTCAAAAGCTTTCTCTAAGTCTACAAATGCTAGAAACGTAGGTTTGTCTTTCCTTAATCTTTCTTCTAAGACAAGTCGTACGGTCAGTATTGCCTCACGTGTTCCAACATTTCTACGGAATCCAAACTGATCTTCCCCGAGGTCGGCTTCTACCAGTTTTTCCTTTCGTCTGTAAAGAATTCGCGTTAGTATTTTGCAGTTGTGACTTATTAAACTGATAGTTCGGTAATTGTCACATCTGTCAACACCTGATTTCTTTGGGATTGGAGTTATTATATTCTTCTTGAAGTCCGAGGGAATTTCCCCTGTCTCATACATCTTGCTCACCAGACGGTAGAGTTTTGTCAGGACTGGCTCTCCCAAGGCTGTCAGTAGTTCTAATGGAATGTTGTCTACTCCCGGGGCCTTATTTTGACTTAGGTCTTTCAGTGCTCTGTCAAACTCTTCACGTAGTATCATCTCTCCCATTTCATCTTCATCTACATCCTCTTCCATTTCCATAATATTGTCCTCGAGAACACAACGATCAGCAACGAACAAAACGCAAAAAAAAAGGTTGGTAGAGCACTTGCCCGCGAAAGGCAAAGGTCTCGAGTTCGAGTCTCGGTCCGGCACACAGTTTTAATCTGCCAGGAAGTTTCATATCAGCGCACACTCCGCTGCAGAGTGAAAATCTCATACTCGAAGCATTTCAATTACATTAGCGCAGCAGATGTTTTGATAATTGGTTTATGAAGTTCATTTATAATATTTTAATGCTATTAAATTCCACATCAGTGTTTAATGTTATACACAGGACCTTTTCTTATTAATTACATTAGTGCTGTATATGTTGCACCAGTGAGGTTTCTTAAAAAAAAATATGAAGCCTCAGTAGACTAGTGTATGGGTAGTTATGACGGTGGACTTTCAATTCCATTTGCGCCAGGTTACACTGCACGTGTATCAGATGGTATGTACAACAAATTTCTATTATAAGTAATTTCTTAACAACGCTGAAGCTTTCTGAATTTAAATTTTAAACCACTTGTAATTTGCAACAATTATAACTACAAAATAATTTTTGAAATAGATCTGATGATCGGCAGCTTGCCCGAAACCGGTCATATGGAAATAAAGGAAAGCGATCTGGAGGCTGAATTTGGACGCTTGTTTTTCTTTTTTTTATGACCATTGCTTTTTACAATATATATAAATGACCTAGTAGATAGTGTCGGAAGTACCATGCGGCTTTTCGCAGATGATGCTGTAGTATACAGAGAAGTTGCAGAATTAGAAAATTGCACCGAAATGCAGGAAGATCTGCAGCGGATAGGCACTTGGTGCAGGGGGTGGCAACTGACCCTTAACATAGGCAAATGTAATGTATTGCGAATACATAGAAAGAAGGATCCTTTATTGTGTGATTGCATGATAGCGGAACAAACACTGGTAGCAGTTACTTCTGTAAAATATCTGGGAGTGTGCGTGCGGAACGATTTGAAGTGGAATGATCATATAAAATTAATTGTTGGTAAGGCGGGTACCAGGTTGAGATTCATTGGGAGAGTCCTTAGGAAATGTAGTCCATCAACAAAGGAGGTGGCTTACAAAACACTCGTTCGATACTTGAGTATTGCTCATCAGTGTGGGATCCGTACTAGGTCGGGTTGACAGAGGAGATAGAGAAGATCCAAAGAAGAGCGGCGCGTTTCGTCACAGGATTATTTGGTAAGCGTGACAGCGTTACGGAGATGTTTAACAAACTCGAGTGGCAGAGTCTGCAAGAGAGGCGCTCTGCATCGCGGTGTAGCTTGCTGTCCAGGTTTCGAGAGGGTGCTTCCGCCTACTTATACCTCCCGTGGAGATCACGAATGTAAAATTAGATTCGACCGCGCACGGAGGCTTTCCGGCAGTCGTTCTTCCCGCGAACCATACGCGACTGGAACAGGAAAGGGAGGGAATGACAGTGGCACGTAAAGTGCCCTCCACCACACACCGTTGGGTGGCTTGCGGAGTATAAATGTAGATGTAGATAGTGTATCTAGAACTGAAACTTGTGGCACTCTATTAGTGCTTGCGTTTTTCGCCCCAGTCAAGAAGTCTTCCTTGTTCGCAGGAGCTGCACTGGCAGAGGTATCAGCAGCCGGAGATCTCCTACAACTTCTTGATCGACAGCAGCGGCAATATCTACGAGGGCCGCGGCTGGAACGGCACGAACACCAGTAAGGGTTTCGTGTTGCGCTGCAACGTGGACGTGGCGCTCATCGGCAACTACGTGGAGCACAACGTGACGAGGCAGATGTCGTCGGCTCTGCGCTGGCTGCTCGACGAGGGCGTGAGGACGGGCATGCTGGCGACGGAGTACCGCCTGCTGGCGCACAACCAGGTCATGAACACGCTGAGCCCGGGCCGCTGGGCGCTGATGGAGATCGCCGACTGGCCGCACCGCTGCCGCTGGGACTGCGACCGGGGCGTCCCCTGCATCCGTCCAGCCGACGGCGACGACAGCTCCGGCCAGTAGATCCGCTTGTTCGAGAATCCAATCTTGTCATCGCGTAATATCATTATGTAACACAGTTGACGACAAACATGTAAATAAACGTAAACTTTCTTAGTAAATACGCTCTCTACATTATCCTGTTGGAAATCATCATAATTTCTGTAAAGAAAATATCAAACTGTATGTCGACAACAAACGGAAACCAACGTTTCCATTTCAGTTTCCACACTACTGGCAATTAAAATTGCTACACCAAGAAGAAATACAGATGATAAACGGGTATTCATTGGACAAATATATTATACTAGAACTGACATGTGATTACATTTTCACGCAGTTTGGGTGCATAGGTCCCGAGAAATCAGTACCCGAAACAACCACCTCTGGCCGTACTAACGGCCTTGATACGCCTTTGAGTCAAACAGTGCTTGGATGGCGTGTACAGTTACAGTTGCCCATGCAGCTTCAACACGATACCACAATTCATCAAGAGTAGCGGCTGGCGTATTGTGACGTGCCAGTTGCTCGGCCACCATCGACCAGACGTTTTCAATTGGTGAGAGATCTGGAGAATGTGCTGGCCAGGGCAGCAGTCGAACATTTTCTGTATCAAGAAAGGCCCGTACACGACCTGCAACACGCGGTCGTGCATTATCCTGCTGAAATGTAGAGTTTCACAGGGATCGAATGAAGGGTTGAGCCACGGGTCGTAACACATCTGAAATGTAACGTCCACAGTTCAAAGTGCCGTCAGTTCGAACAAGAGGTGACCGAGACATGTAACCAGTGGCACCCCATACCATCACGCCAATATGGCGATGACGAATACACGCTTCCAATGTGCATTCACCGCGATGTCGCCAAACACGGATGCGACCATCATGATGATGTAAACAGAACCTGGATTCATCCGAAAGAATGACGTTTTGCTATTCGTGCACCCAGGTTCGATGTTGAGTACACCATCGTAGGCGCTCCTGTCTGTGATGCAGTGTCAAGGGTAACCGCAGCCATAGTCTCCGAGCTGATAGTCCATGCTGCTGCATACGTCGTCGAACTGTTCGTGCAGATTGTTGTCTTGCTAACGTCCCCATCTGTTGACCCAGGGATCGAAACGTGGTAGCACGATCCGTTACAGCCTTGCGAATGAGATGCCTGTCATCTCGACTGCTAGTGATACGAGGCCGTTGGGATCCAGCATGGCGTTCCGTATGACCCTCCTGAACCCACCGATTCCATATTCTGCTAACAGTCATTGGATATCGACCAACGCGAGCAGCAATGTCGCGATAAGCTAAACCGGATTCTCGATAGCCTACAATCCGACCTTTAGCAAAGTCAGAAACGTGATGGTACGCATTTCTCCTCCTTACACGAGGCATCACAACAACGTTTCACCAGGCAACGCCGGTCAACTGCTGTTTGTGTATGAGAAATCGGTTGGAAACTTTCCTGATTTCAGCACGTAGTAGGTGTCGCCGCCGGCGCCAACCTTGTGTGAATGCTCTGAAAAGCATATCACAGCATCTTCTTCCTGTCGGTTAAATTTCGCGTCTGTAACACGTCAGCTTCGTGGTGTAGCAATTTTAATGGCCAGTAGTGTAACTAAGCGTGAAGTTCAAAATGTGAAGTCACCCGCCTTTGGGACCCTGTTGCCGGTTCGAAACTGGTACCACGTGGCTGTGTGACCCTCCAATACAGAGGTAAGTGATGGCAGTGAAGTGGTGTTTTGATTCTCCCACTGTGAAGGGTTAATTAATCTTGACCATGATTACATTGAGTTGACATAAGTCATGGGATAGCGTTATGCACTTATACAGATGGCGGTAGTACCGCGTACACAAGGTAAAAAATGGTCAGCGCTAGAGTGCTGCTTGACCGAGTAAGCGAGCACAAAATACGAGATGAGGCGAGCACACCCTAACTGGATAGGCTGCCCGCACTAGTCATTGTGACCGAGCATAGAAGCCGTGACCGAATACGTAGCGCGTCACTTCAAACACATTACACGTGTCATTATCCGTGTGAGACTGCAGCCAGTGCGGGCTTCTCGTTTGTGGTGTGTCTCTCTCTGTAATCATGCAGCGCGAGAAAGCTAGTGCAGTAAGACGTAAGACTGAAACCAATGTTTACACATTGAAGAAACGGGAAGGTCTAAAAAGCCAAGTATAGAGTACATTTCAGTTGGTTGTAGACGAAAACAGTGCGTCTACTGGGTACGTATCGTGCATAAACTGCTCCACATTATTGTGTTTCCAGTCGGGAACCACTCATTTAAGGAAACACAGTTGCAAGAAACCTCACAAAGACACAGCTCCTTCAGGGATACCGGCAGTAATAAAAAATAGTATTACAGAAAAGTGTGTTGCAATGTGTGCTAAAGATGTGAGACCTTTTAATGCTGTTTCCGGTGAAGGTTTCAGAGAACTAGGCCAAGAATTAATACGGTACATCTAGTTCCGCATTATGGAGAAGTCAACGTGGCAGATGTGATGCCACATCCCTCTACTATACGCAGACATGTCAAAGAACAAGCTGATGCAATACGAAACAGCATAATGCCTTATGTTACTGCGGAAGTTATTAAAAAAGCGACAGTTAATATGTGGACTGATTCGCATAATCATTACATTAACGCAGATTGGTCTCTTGTGAACAGTGGTTTATTTACAACAAAATTCCCGGACGTTAAGGAAACGGGAGTAAATATTATGAAAAAAATTGAAGAGAGTATGGCTGATTGGGACATTTCGCCGGACATGTTGCACAGGTTTGTTTTTGTCTTCGACCAGGGTGCCAATGTAATAAAGGCTTTGTAAAATCACGAAAGGATTCCTTGTACTGCTCATTGTATAAAGACAGCACTTAGCCATACTTTCGATGAAAATAACTTCTTGTTAAATCATGCCCCGAACATCGCATCAACAGTAAATACTGCAAAATGCATTGTAGAGTTCATTAAGAAAAATGGCCTCTGCTCGTCTTTGAAATCATCGTTGAAACAAGAGGTCTGTACACGCTGGAACAGCTTGTACACTATGCTGGAATCCTTACACACTCGGTATAACCAAGTTGCTGCTTTGCTGACGGAAAAGGACTCCGCTTACAGATTGCAAGGGTATGATAATGAGCTTGCAGGAAAAACTGCGCATTTTCTGAGACCATTTAAAGAGGCCGCAGATGAATTAGAAGGCGAAAAAGAACCGACAGTCCAGTTAGTTCTTCTTTGGTTTCACAAACTGCAACAAATTTGCAGTGTCAATGACACTGACTGTCAGGTGAGTAATTACTGCAGTTAAAAGCACTGTTTCATTATGATACGTGATAGATTTATAATTAACTAGCGTAATTATATGTACTAACAAATATGTATGTTTTAACAGGAGGTACAAAGGATTGAAAATCGAGCCTTGACTTCGTTTGTGAGAAGATTGTGATCACTTCCAGACATAAAATTGCTACGTTTCTTTGGCCGTCTTTCCGTGATCTTAATGTGCTTGAAATAAATGAAAAGCAGGAAATTCTTAGCAACGTGCGACAAATGTGTGCTACTTACGCAGGTACAACATGCAATCATTAACATAATCGATTTTTCGTAGTTAGTGGATAGTGTTTTATAGAGAAACGGGAATGTTATGATACGTATAATATTCCATTAACGTAAAACACCTCGCTTTTACGGGAATGTTTCGATGATTGCCACATCAGTTCTGTATTATTTGTCTCTTTTGTTTATTATCATAGATCCTCCAAGTACTGTGTCATCACCACCGAGAAAGGGACAGCGTTTCAAGGAATGGTGAAGCAACAGATCATCCGCAGCAGATGAAGTAGATCTCTACATTTTAATGCATCCCGGAGATGATGATGACATCTTAATGTGATGGAGCAGACGTGAAACAGATCTGCCAGGCCTGGCTGCAGTTTGAAGACGTATTTTATGTATCCCAGCAACAAGCGCTCCTAGTGAAAGGTGCTTTAGTAAAGCCGGCATGTTACTAACAAATCGCCGCGGCCAATTAAATCCGGAAGGCGTTAGTGATTTACTGCTGATCAACAGTAACTATAATTTTGTTTCTGTTGCAAATAAGTGAAAAGTATAACAAGTTACGTATTTAAATGTTTAATGTTCTTTGTATCCTTTCTTTATGAAGATGGTTGTCTTCTAGATTACAGGGACAGCTCTTATTTAATATTTCCTATTAATGTAAGGATAAATATATCTTCTGTTTGGAAATGAGACTCGTCTTCTATCCGCGATTGTATTGAAATATCATTTTACTTTCCAAGTGCTTCATGAATTTAGCTGTGTCACGTACCCGTTCATGGAAACGTTACTTTTGTATTAAAAGAGAGACAGAGATCAATACATTGTGTGTATTTGTGGTAGAGAAAGAGAGAGGGAGAGAGAGAGAGAGAGAGAGAGAGAGAGAGAGAGAGGCGTTGGATTTGTACAGTACACTACAGTGCAGCGAGGCGGGGTGAAGCGAGGTGAGACAGCGGTGACCAGTCATGCTCGGTCATCCGGAATCCGGACAACAGACACGGGGCGAGTATGTGCCCCCCCCCCCCCCACCCCCGCCGTCAACAGGCGAGCCGTGACCAGTCAAACATTGAGTGTTGCAGCACTCTAGTTAGCGCATTGGCGGAGGTGCCCTTTGTACTCAGGTGAGTAATGTGAAAAGGTTTCCGACGTGTTTATGGCCGCACGACACGAATTAACAGATTTCGAACGCAAAATGTTAATTGGAGCTAGAGCTAGACACAGGGGACATTTTATTCAGAAAATCGCTAGGGAGTGTCAAGAGTGTGCTGAAAGTACCAAATTTCAGGGATTACCTTTCACCACGGACAACGCGGTAGCCGACGGCCTTCACTTATCGACCAAGAGCAGCGGTCTTTCTGTGGAGTTGTCGGTGCTAACAGACAAGCAACACTGTGTGAGGTAACCGCAGAAATCAACGAGCGAGGTGTGACGAACGTACCCGTTAGGACAGTGCGGCGAAATTTGGCGTTAATGGGTTATGGCGGCAGACGACCGAAGCGAGTGCCTTTGCTAACAGCACGACACCGCCTGCAGCGCCGCTGCTGGGTTCGTGACCACACTGGTTGCGCTCTAAACGACTGGAAAATTGTGTCCTGGGTCAAATGAGTCCCGATTTCAGTTCATAAGCGCTGACGGTAGGGTGCGGGTGTGGCGCATACCCCACGAAGTCCGAGTTGTCAACGAGCCACTGTGCAAGCTGCTGGTGGCTCCATAGTCGTGTGGGCTGTGTTCGCATGGAATGAAGGGGTCCTCGAGTCCAGCTGAACTGATCGGAAATGGTTATGTACGGCTACTTGGAGACTATTTGTAGCCATTCATGGACTCCTGTTCCTAAACAACGGTGGAATTTTTTGGATGACTATGCCTCACGTCATCCGGTCATGATTGTTTGTGATTGGTTTGAAGAACATGATTTGGCCAGGTCAGTTCGTGCACAGAATCCTGCACCGGGAACACTTTCGCAATCTATTATGTACGGGTATAGATGCAGCATGGCCCAGTATTTGTGCAGGGGACTTCCAACGACTTGTTGAGTCCATGCCGAGTTGCTGCAGTACGCCGCTTAAGACGAGGTCCGATACGATGTTAGGAGGTATCCCATGACTTTTGTCACATCGGTGTGTGCATGCTTAAAAGTCGGTAAGCCATGAGTTTGGAAGTAATTTACCTAAACGATGTGAGAATTTGACAACTAATTTCCAGAACTGCAATTTATTTTACTGTATAACTGAAGAGTTAAAAAATAGATTGGTCAACTGAAAATATGGTTGAGTACTATTCGTAATCATTGAAATACTACTGAAGTCAAAATAAAATGCAGTTAGGATTTTTGAACCAATTGATTTTAGTTAACATTATCATCTTCAAATTTTCTAGTCCTGTCCTCCTCAGTTGCGCGCAATATTACGGTATATTAATAATTTTTACTTATGCACCGTCTGACAGCAACTGAATAAAACACAATTTTAGTGCCATACGCGTTTCGCCTTTATTTTCTGCAAGGCATCATCAGTGGCAGGTTGCGTGGACAATTTCCTACATATTACGCTCCTGTTGCATTTTTGGTGTTGTTCTCCTTCTTCTTATGAACGCCAATTTGCGGTTTTTTCGCCATCCCACATCACTATGCACAGAACGCTTGCTTTAAAGCAACCTGCCACTGATGATGCCTTGCAGAAAATAAAGGCGAAACGCGTATGGCACTAAATTTGTGTTTTATTCAGTTGCTGTCAGACGGTCCATAAGTAAAAATTATTAATATACCGTAATAATTAGTTAACATTATGTTCACTTAGCAATTTGTCCTATTTATTTTTATGATTGGAGTCACTACTCGCATGGAAGCGAAGTTTGTTCTTAAAGAGTAGTAAAATTTGGGCAAGTAAACACTGTATATCATAAAATTATGAATTGCTTATAAGTTGATTAATAGATTGATAAATTCTCGTAGCAAGTTAACGATCAGTTCAGTCATTTACTCGAAGCAACACGAGACAACAGAGTACCGAAGTATACCTGGAGTGTGTGTCTTTCTCACTCTCGTATTTAAACGCAAAGGATGAGCCCGCATCTCGTGGTCGTGCGGTAGCGTTCTCGCTTCCCACGCCCGGGTTCCCGGGTTCGATTCCCGGCGCGGTCAGGGATTTTCTCTGCCTCGTGATGGCTGGGTGTTGTGTGCTGTCCTTAGGTTAGTTAGGTTTAAGTAGTTCTAAGTTCTCGGGGACTGATGACCATAGATGTTAAGTCCCATAGTGCTCAGGGCAAAGGATGATGCTTAGCGCATGCACATTCTAAAAGTGATGCTTTTGCAAGCTTTCTGTCTAATTTATCTATGCATGAAATACGGAATATTCTTTTTCAAAAACTTTCACTTCGCGTAACGTGTCTTCCAGGTATCGTATTCAACTGCTGAGCAATCCGGAGTGTTGGTTGGCCCTGTATTAAGCTTGTGGACAGTGTCGTGAAACAAAACTTTAATCAGGGAAATGCTGAATTTGAAGTAATGAAAATGAATCTGATTAAATCCCAAAAGAATATAATCGTGTACTCAATAAACACTATTTAGCTGAAAAAAATGTTCAAGTATGTGTTATGGGACTTTATTGACTACACGAAGCAAATATGTGTTATGGGATTAACTGCTAAGGTCATCAGTCCCTAAGCTGACACACTACTTAACCTAAATTATCCTAAGGACAAACACACACACCCATGCCCTAGGCAGGACTCGAACCTCCGCCGGGATCAACCGCACAGTCCATGACTGCAGCGCCGTAGACCGCTCGGCTAATCCCCTATTTAGCTGAAACTCAGTAATGAAGCACGTTATGAAACTTACTAACATGGAGTGTGATGTCTGACTTGAAATATACACAAAATAAAATACTGCTTCACTCGGAAGAATGTAACTGTTTAAGATTACCTTCAGTGTTTACTGTAAATTAATCTGCTTAGCCGGCCGGTGTGGCCGTGCGGTTCTAGGTGCTTCAGTCTGGAACCGCGTGACCGCTACGGTCGTAGGTTCGAATCCTGCCTCACGCATGGATGTGTGTGATGTCCTTAGGTTAGTTAGGTTTAAGTAGTTCTAAGTTCTAGGGGACTGATGACCACAGATGTTAAGTCCCATAGTGCTCAGAGCCATTTGAACCATTAGTCTGCTTACACCTGAAAATTCTGACTATGTACTGTTTGCTCACAAGAACGCAAAGCGAGATCTGCCCTGAAAGAAAAGTAACTTGCTTCTTGCTGAGCACAAATTTTTCTTTATTTGTCAGAAACAATCTGTGGCTGCATGCTCACACGACAAAATATTTAAATCTTTACTGGGAATGATGGAGGCCTCTACTATGTAGAAAAACGTCCGCGAAAAATTAAATTCTGATTATTGTCAAAGAAGACTGTACAACATAATATGGCTCTTAACAATTATGAAGTTCTCTCATTACAAAAATTACATACATTTAAATCAGTTGCGTTATTAATGACATAATGAAAACAAAGAGATCAAATTAACACTAATCATTAATATTAATTATGTAAGGCATAAAGATTTCCTTCAGTTAGTAGTTCTGACTAACAAGCATTTCATTCTTGTGCATGCATTGTTTACCTTGAAATGTTCCTCCAAAAATCCTCTTCATCAATGCAGTTAAGAAAATATTTTTACAAACAAGTTTTCCTTTCCATATAAAGTATTCCAGATAATTTCTCAAAGACTCACAAATATAAGTAAGAATGCCCTAGCGGTCCACAACTGACTAGCGATCAAGCGCACCCCAGGTTAAATTAAACACAGAGTCAAGGTTATTGTCCACTACCTGTGCAGCGGGCTCATGAATCTTTTTCCCAGTATAGTAAAGGTGAAATATTCACAGTAGCAGAAAACATATGAAAACCTTACACCTTTAGTCTACGTACTACGTTCTTTACAGATTGCTAACGAACGATGTCGTAAGAGAAATAGTTTACATTCGGGCTGTGCAAGCCTGGGAAAGAAATTACACGTATACTTTAAAATTAATCATTCTACAACGCAACAGAGAACTCTTGCATGAACATGAAGAGTAATGTTGAAACTTACTGGCAGACTGAAGCTGTTTGCCGGACCGAGAATCGAACTCGGGACCTTTTGCGTTTCACGGAGAAGTACTCTACCAGGCATTTGCTTGCGAAAGGGGAAAGGTCCCGAGTTCGAGTCTCGATCCGGCACACCATTTTAATCTGCAATGAAGTTTCGTATCACCGCACACTCCACTGCAGAGTGAAAATTTCATTCTGGAGAATAATTTTCATTTCTTCGCAATTTCTACTGTTTGAGAGATATAAATTTATAATTTACTGTGTTTCAAAAATGTTACACACATGTTCGTGGTTAAATTTTCGGTGCTCACTTTGTCCCACGCACTGCGTAGTAACTATGCTGCGACACCACCGAAAACTGATCATACAAGAAATGTTTTTAAACATTTTCTAATGACAGACGATACAGTAGACACTTCTGAGATGCCCGGTGAATGGTATGGATATACAGGGAATAGGAAAAAAGTGTGAACAGTGGTAGTAATGGGATGGTTGTGTTTGAGAGTCAATAACGCAGGTAAGGCACGTGTCGCGCTGGACTGTGCGTGTTCAGTACGGACTAGGCATCAGTACAGGATATTTACGAGTAGTGCACACTTCGTATTTGCATTCAGAGGTCGAGGTCTACGTGCAATGAAAGACCTAATAGAGTTCCAAAGAGGGCAGATTGTGGGTGTCCGATTGGCTGGAGCAACAGTAACTAAGTCAGCCAACTTATTGAATGTTTCAAGAGCAACTGTTCCAACAGTCATGATAGCCTACACAACACATGGAGAGACATCATCGTGTAAATGTAATAGTGGGCGCAAAACAAAACTAAATGACAGAGATCGTCGTACGCTAACACGAATTGTGTCAAATCAACACAAAACTACGGCGGCTAAAGTGACTGCACAGCTCAATGGCCGCCTTTGAAACCCCGTGTCTATCGACACTGTCCATCGAGAACTCCATAAAGCGGTTTTTCATGGACGAGCTGCTATACCAAAACCATTAGTGGCGACAACCAACACAAATAAGCGTGCAACATGGTGTCTGGAGTATAAATCCTGGACGATTGATCGGTGGACACACGTCATATGGTCTAACGAGTCAACGTTTTCATTATTTCCAACACAGGGACTGGTTTACGTCTGGAGAACGCCAAAAGAAGCCTAAAATCCTGATTGTTTGATTCCAACGGTTAAGCACGGAGGTGGAAGTGAGATGGTGTGGGCAGCCATATCATGGTGTTCTGCTGGTCCCGTCATTACTCTCAAAGGCCGTGTTACAGCTGACGATTATGTGAACATTTTAGGTGATCAGGTGCACCCCATGATTCATGCGTTGTTCCCCAACAATGATGCCGTATTTCAGGACGATAACGCACCTATTCACACAGCCAGGACAGTACAAGTGGTACGAGGAGCATGAAGCTGAACTGCAGCGTCTTCCCTGGCCAGCACAGTCCCCTGACATAAACATTATCAAAATTTTGTGGGCGGTATTGGAGCGCAGACTCCGGAGCAGATTTCCGCCTCCCTCGTCACTAAAATAATTAGAAGAGATTCTGATCGAAGAGTGGCATAACATTCCACTAGAGACTATACAGTCATTATATGCCAGTATTACAAGAAGAATCGCAGCTGTATTACAGGCAAATGGAGCTCCAATCCCTTATTAATAAAGCATTCCCAAGTAAGTATAGGTGTTCCACTATTTTGTCTATCCCCTATATCCCTATAGATGGGAACGTGCGTAAAAAAAGCGTGCGTCAGCATGTTTAAGCCCACGTAGACGTACATGTTGGTATGACCACAGTTCTAAAATACAGAAACAATTATAGATTACATGCACTAAACAGAAATGGAATTGTCTGCTGCAACATTCGAACGTAGCGAGTACATCACTATCGAGCACCCCCCCCCCCCCCCCCCCGCACCACTCTACCCCATGCCACCCGCCGTATACTCTACCGTTAGTGAATGATGCACGAGAAAAACGAATGACGGCCAGCTTCCGCATGAACTCTAGTCACTATGCTTTTTCCGTCATGTTCATTTCGTCAGCTATATATGGAAATAATATGTTGCGTGACTGCTTGCAGCATACGCATTCGGAAACTTAACGGTAAACATCTCCGTAGTACACAACCCCCACCCCTGTGGCGTCTGCCACCTGGGACTCGCCGGCCGCAGTGGCCGAGCGGTTCTAGACGCTTCAGTCTGGAACCGCGCGACCGTTACGGTCGCAGGTTCGAATCCTGCCTCGGGCATGGGCGTGTGTGATGTCCTTAGGTTAGTTAGGTTTAAGTAGTTCTAAGTTCTAGGGGACTGAAGACCTCATATCTTTACTCCCATAGCGCTCAGAGCCATTTTGAACCTGGGACTGATAGGTATAACGCTCTCGCACTAAGTTAACAAACTCATGGCGAAGCGTGCAGCATTTCTTTGGATCTTCTCTATCTCCATTATTAATACAACGTGTAGAGGGCGACAGACTGACGAACAGTACTCAAGTATCGGTCTAGTGCTGTTTTGTTCTCCATATACGAGGGTAATCCCAAAAGTAAAGTCTGCTATTTTTTTATAAGTACATAGACCTATTTATTTCTACAGTGGTATACATCAGATTACAGCTTGAACATTTAGCTATTTTTCGACATAATCACCAATTCTGTCGATGCATTTTTGTAGACGCTGTGACAGTTTTTGTATGCCCATGTCATATCAGCTCGCCGTCATGCTGTTCAGAAAGTTATGAACCTCTTCTTTTACCTCGTCGTCGGAGCTGAATCGCTTTCCGGCCAAATGTTCTTTTAACTTAGGGAACAGATGATAATCACTGGGCGCCAACTCAGGACTATAGCGTCGCTGGGTGATTATGTTCCACTGAAACTGTTGCAGGAGAGCAACGGTTTGCCGAGCGATACGTGGGCGAGCGTTGTCATGGAGAATGTGTACCCCCTTGCTCAACATTCCTCTTCTCCGGTTCTGAATTGCCCGTTTGAGTTTTTTCAGAGTCTCACAGTACCTGTCAGCGTTAATTGTGGTCCCAGTGGGCATTAAGTCGACCAAAAATACCCCTTTCCGATCCAAAAAAACGGTTGTTATGACTTTACTGGCAGACTGTGTTTGTTTGAATTTCCGCGGCTTTGGCGAAACAGGATGCCGCCATTGGCGTGATTGTTGCTTGGTCTCAGGTGTATAGTGGTATGTCAAGGTTTCGTCACCTGTGACAATTGAGTCCAGAAAGTTGTCCTGTTCGGCTGCAAGCCGGTGAAGAAATGCGCGGGAAGTATCAACTCGTTGCCGTGGCCCTCAGTCACTATGCGTGGCAGCCATCTAGCGCTCAGCTTCCGGTAGTTCAATGTTTCCGTTAAAATTCTGTGAGCGGTGCTTCGGGAAACCTCAGGAACCAACGTGAAGAGATCATCCAGGGTGATCCGCCGATCTTCATGCATGCTTTGCTCGGCCTTCAACACTGGCTCGTCAAAAATTGACGGTCTCCCGCTCCTTTGTTCGTCTTGAATTTCGGTCCGACCAGCTGCAAACTCTCTACCCCACTTAAGAACATTTTTGACATCCGTGCACGATTCATCATACACTTCCGTCAAATGGCGATGGATTTCAATCGGCGCCGTGCCCTTTGCGTTCAAATACCGAATAACTGCGCGCAATTCGCACTTGGCGGTAACATTCGACGAGACATCTTTTCTCAACGGCTGCCAAGCTAAGACTCAGCGCCTCAGCACAGCGTGCGTATGTTTACACACAGCGAGAGAAGCACTCTTCATAACGTGTGACCAACTGCCACACAGAGTTCTGTACTTATAAAAAAATAGGAGACCTTTCTTTTGGGATTACCCTCGTAATTCGCGAATGAGTTATATTCCCTTAGAATTTTTCCAGTTAATCTCATCCTGACATCTGATTTCTCCATAATATGGTTTTTTTTTTGCGGTAGTACTGCTTTAGTCGCTTCAGGGCGGTAACTACCCAAGTTCTTTGGTGATGGTATTGTTTAACCAAATTTATCGAAATTCGATACTACGTTCAGTTTGCATATTGACGACCACCATCCAGCGTCGATCCTCTGCAGTTCTTTCTGCATTTCTCTACAATTTTCCGCAGTGGCAACGTTCATATGTACAGCAGCCTTGCCAACCTTGCCGCGATATACACCAGGTATTTTACACATATCGTGTGCCCAACGGCCGTAGAGTCGACCACAGAAATTTATGCAAAGGGGGGGGGGGGCATATTCTAAAACTGTCATTTTTTGTATCAGAAAAATTGAGAAATTCATGCTAATTATTAATAGTTTACCATTAAAAATGCCACAGATTTATAGGGGAATTCGGGGCGGAATACGATAGCAGAGCACCACGGGCTTGTGGCTGTTTTCGAAAGCTAGTATAGTGACATGTAACTATGTCTCTGAATGGAAGGGAAGTTGCGACAGCCATTTTGACTTGATTTGCAGTGCGACTCGTAAGTGGACGGTTGGCCTTCATGTTTTCAGTTGTGTTTTTTATAATTTTTGGTGATTTTCAGCGCAAGATAAGCCGTTAATTGTACGCCCTTAAATGACATGTAATGTTAAAGTGCATGCCATTCACTATATGTTAATTATATAACACATTTATGTGCTTCAATTATTATGCTCCAGTTGTTAACCCGAAATGTGCTCTTCGGGCATTTTTTGATGCAAGAAGATTTCATATTGTCTATTTCTTTTTTCTTTTGCTTTTCCTAATAGTATGAACTTAACATTAGAGAGAGTGTTAAGGAGCAGTGGGATACTGCATCAATGGAAATGGCAGTTTTAAGATGATATTCTTATAATTTCGAAGTTCATGCAAAAATTTCACAAAAATAATTTCCCATTAGATGGAGCAGAACGAGAAATATGCGAGCATTTCTTTGAAAAAATGTAAAGGATGCATAACATACAGTTTTAAGCGACTTTCATGTAACTTACATTAGGTTATATTACAAGGTGGTTATTTATACCTCAAAGAAGTGCTTTCTTGTACTCCTTCATTTCACAAAAATTGTTAAACATTATGTATCCCCTAAAAGTGAACGCTTATTCAACTTATTCCACGGCTATTTGCTTAAAAATCTTCACTTATGATAATTTTGTGGCAGCACAGTGATTTCGTTTCTTGTGCAATAGTCACGCATCAACAGGGATGAATGTGCAGGTGGGTTATCGTGATGCAACACCCATGAAGTGTCTCGCCACATTTCAGGCCGTCGCAACACGTTGCTTAACAGTTTGTCCTTGTGGCACAAATTCATGATGTACTAATCCTTCAAAGTCAGTGAAAACTCTCAGAATGGTTTTGACATTTGACCTGACCTGGAGAGCTTTGTCTGGTCTTGGGTAACCTTTCCCGATCCATTGTAAAGATTGAACCTTGATCTCAACATCATAACCGTAGACCCATGTCTAGTCACCAGACACGGTTCTGTTAAGGAACACGTCGTTCTAATTTTCGCGGTCCAAAAGCTCTTCACAGATTTCGAGGAGAAGGTGTTTCTGGTCTTGTCTCGTGAGCCGTGGGATGATCTTGGCAGCAGCAAGACGCATTCCAAGATGCTGTGCCAGGATTTCATGACACGATCCAACTGACATATTACATTCTTCTGCAATCTCTCGGACAGTCAGCCAGCCGTTGTGGCCGAACGGTTCTAGGCGCTTCAGTCCGGAACCGCGCTGCTTCTACGGTCACAGGTTCGAATCCTGCCTCGGTCATGGATGTGTGTGATGTCCTTAGGTTAGTTAGGTTTAAGTAGTTCTAAGTCTAAGGGGCTGATGACCTCAGATGTTAAGTCCCATAGTGCTCAGAACCATTTCAACCAATTTTTTCGGACAGTCAGTCTTCGATTGGCACGCACAATTTCGTTGACGTTCCTGACATGAGCGTCACCGGTAGACGTCGAAGGGCGTCCTGAACTTCCGCCCGGCCATTTTAAACCATGTCAGCCATTCGTAACAAGTCCGGCTTAAGCACTCACAACCATAGGCTTCCTGTATCATTTGGCGTGGTAAACGTTCTCTTAAGTTTCACGCAAAATTTAATTCAGACGCGTTGATCCTCTATCTCTGCCATCTTGTAATACAGCAGTGAACAATAACTAGCAGACATACAACAGCGAAACTTCCGGCAGTTAACACATTAAATACAGGCATGTGCAGGAATGTCAGCCGCATTTCGCTCAAACACACCATTGGTACGAAATAACGAACTTTCTTCAATTTTTTGAACATTGGAAGAATCCTAATGAAATGCAATCCGAAAATACAGTACACGTGTTCGCCCACTGCTTGAATATATCCAACGGAGAGCAGCCCGCTTCGTTACAGGATCATTTAGTAATCGCGAAAGCGTTACGGAGATGATAGATAAACTCCAGTGGAAGACTCTGCAGGAGAGACACTCAGTAGCTCGGTACGGGCTTTTGTTGAAGTTTCGAGGACATACCTTCACCGAGGAGTCAAGCAATATATTGCTCAAAATGGTTCAAATGGCTCTGAGCACTATGGGACTCAACATCTTAGGTCATAAGTCCCCTAGAACTTAGAACTACTTAAACCTAACTAACCTAAGGACATCACACACACCCATGCCCGAGGCAGGATTCGAACCTGCGACCGTAGCAGTCCCGCGGTTCCGGACTGCAGCGCCAGAACCGCTAGACCACCGCGGCCGGCATAAATTGCTCCCTCCTACGTATATCACGCCAAGAGACCATGATGATAAAATCAGAGAGATTAAAATCCACACACAGGCATACCGATAATCTTTCTTTCCACGAACAATACGAGACTGGAATAGAAGGGAGAACCGATAGAGGTACTCAAAGTACCCTCCGCCACACACCGTCAGGTGGCTTGCTGAGTACGGATGTAGATGTAGATGTAGACCTCGCATACTGCAGCCATCTTAATTTTATGCTAAGAATAGGCGCCGGTATTGGCGTACCAGACTGCTGGAACGGTCCCCTTCTGGCGCTCGATAAAAACTGTATGAGGAAGGGACAGAGGGTAGTTTGGGGATTGCATTTTGGCAAAGTTATGCAAACCGTTACATCCGCATTGAATGCAGGACAACGCCAAAACCACCTCTGCCCAAAGAAAAGGCATAATTTCCCGCGAACAGCCTGTGTGAAAATTCTGTATCCTAAATTCCAGGAGACAGCAAGTGCCCCCTCTTGTCTCCCCCTTGCTGACGTCTACGAACGGCCGTATAACATTTTTACATCTACATCCTTAGTCTACAAATCTCTGTGAAGAACATGGCAGAGGGTACTTCCTGTACTGCCACGTTCAATTTGCGTATGAAGTGCGAGAAAAATAACTGATTAACCCTGTGGTGCACGCTTCTTTGGCGTTTTCAATCACTTTAGTAGACACTGCCGACTGTTGCTGTGCCCTGGGAGCACTTGTAGCCTAAGGACCGATATGAAAAAGCCGAATAAGCGGCCATTAACACAGTCCGCCGCAATGGCCATGTACACTGCAGGGTAAAGTAGGTAGTTCGTCTAATATTATACGTGTACAGCGCAGGGTTAAGTAGGTAGATAGTCTAACATTAACTTCGCCGTCACTATCAGAGCGATATGTAGGACTGTAGTAAATTCCACATTGGTACTGGAAACTTTGTGGGAAAGCCTTGGTGGGATACTTGACTTGTATCTTAAAGTGCCTGCCATTTTCGGTTTTTCAGCATTTCTATGACCATATGCCAAGAGTGAAACAAACCTGTGTGCATTTGTACTGCCGCTTATTTGTCCATCTCTAATATCCCCTGATAGCAGGGCAGATTGGGGCTAGTTGTTACATGGAGAAACTTTTATATGCGAATTTTAGGTTAACTGCTCATTGCAATGTTTTTCTTTCCAGTAGATGGTAGCGCCTGATAGTACAGTTCTCGTGCCTATCGCTACAGCAGTTAGCAGTAGAAGGACAGCAAGACGCAACATTGTTTCTCTGTCCGTAATTTATTCTTCACAGACTACTTTTTTCAATAGCAACCCCACCTTTCCATATATTAGTGCAAGCGCAGTATCACGTGGAAATCTCAACTTCATACGAGTAATAAAATGTTTCAAATTTCTCTGCAATTGAAAATTGACGCTTATTTGTAACCAAATATGAAATGGCAATGTTTGGGGCAATTAGTACAATTTCGTTGGGGACTAGTTGTTACGTGTAACAAGCTGCCCCGTGTCACGCGCAGTTTCTAATTATGTAATTTCCTTATGAACGCAATATGAGGAATTAGAAAAAGGAGACAGGAGCACAACACGAAAAGAAACATAAAAAAGCAGCAAAGGAATTAATGTCAGATTGCCAGTAATTCGTAAAAACAGAACACACTTGCCTGTAATATTCATCAAAAATTACATGTAATTTTAATAGCAACTTAGCCTTTCCATATATCTGTGCACGTGCTCTAACATGTACAAGTCTCAACTTCAGGTGAGCGATATAGTGTTTAAAAATTTCTCAACAGTTTAAAACTGATGCTTATCTCCATCCGAATTTGAAATGAGGATGTATACGGCAATTTTTTTATGTGCAGTTTCTTATTATGTATTTTCCTTGTAAAGGCAGCATGCGAAATTGCAAAAGGAAGACAAAAGCACAACACGAGAAGAAACGTATTGTGAAGGAGCAAAAGATGTAATGTCAGATTGCCATGAATTTATAAAAACAAAACCGATTTTTCTATAATATTGGTCACAAATTACATATAAGAGAATAAATAATAAACAAGAGGAAGAATAGCTTCATGTTCCTTCTTCTTTCCTCTGCGACTTGTTTCAGTAAATTTTAACGCTTTGCATTTCTATAAATGATCATCTATGACACTATTGAACCACGGGTGTTGCTATCCTGGCACTGTATTACAAAGCACAATCAGAATACTTAGGCAGTATCTGTGCAGTTTACATATTTTATTTGATGGTCGCACTGTTCAGAGGAAATAATTCCACTTCCATTAAGGTGGCGACATTTCGGTACTCTCTTGCACACAAGAAATTGCGAAAATATGCAGAGCAGTGGCGAATATACAAGGTGGTCCATTGATCGTGACCAGGCCAAATATCTCACGAAATAAGCGTCAAACTAAAAAACTACAAAGAACGATACTCGTCTAGCTTGAAGGGAGAAACCAGATGGCGCTATGGTTGGCCCGCTAGATGGCGCTGCCATAGGTCAAACGAATACCAACTGCGTTTTTTTTTAATAGGAACCCCCATTTTTATTACATATTCGTGTAGTACGTAAGAAAATATGAATGTTTTAGTTGGACCATATTTTTCGCTTTGTGATAGAAGGCACTGTAATAGTCACAAACATACGGCTCACAATTTTAGACGAACAGTTGATAACAGGTAGTATTTTTAAATTAAAATACAGAACGTAGGTACGTTTGAACATTTTATGCCGGTTGTTCCAACATGATACATGTACCTTTGTGAACTTATCATTTCTGAGAACGCATGCTGTTACAGCGTGATTACCTGTAAATATCACATTAATGCAATAAATTCTCAAAGTGATGTCCATCAGCCTCAATGCATTTGGCAATACGCGTAACGACATTCCTCTGAACAGCGAGTAGTTCGCCTTCCGTAATGTTCGCACATGCATTGACAATGCGCTGACGCATGTTGTCAGGCGTTGTCGCTGGATCACGACAGCAAATATCCTTCAACTTTCCCCATAGAAAGAAATCCGGGGACGTCAGATCCGGTGAACGTGCGGGCCATTTCGACGACCAATCCACCTGTCATGAAATATGCTATTCAATACCGCTTCAACCGCACGCGAGCTGTGTGCCGGACATCAGTCATGTTGGAAGTACATCGCCATTCTGTCATGCAGTGAAACATCTTGTAGTAACATCGGTGGAACATTACGTAGGAAATCAGCATACATTGCACCATTTAGATTGCCATCGATAAAATGGGGACCAATTACCCTTCCTCCCATAATGCCGCAACATACATTAAACCCGCCAAGGTCGCTGATGTTCCACTTGACGCAGCCACCGTGAATTTTCCGTTGCCCAATAGTGCATATTATGCCGGTTTACGTTACCGCTGTTGGTGACTGACGCTTCGTCGCTAAATAGAACGCGTGCAAAAAATCTGTCATCGGCCCGTAATTTCTCTTGTGCCCAGTGGCAGAACTGTACACGACGTTCAAAGTCGTCGCCATGCAATTCCTGGTGTATAGAAATATGGTGCGGGTGCAATCGGTGTTGATGTAGCATTCTCAACACCAACGTTTTTGAGATTCCCGATTCTCGCGCAATTTGTCTGTTTGTGATGTGCGGTTAGCCGCGACAGCAGCTAAAACACCTACTTGGGCATCATCATTTGTTGCAGGTCGTGGTTGACATTTCACATGTGGCTGAACACTTCCTGTTTCCTTAAGTAACGTAACTATCCGGCGAACGGTCCGGACACTTGGTTCAAATGGCTCTGAGCACTATGGGACTTAACTTCTGACGTCATCAGTCCCCTAGAACTTAGAGCTACTCAAACCTAACTAACCTAAGGACATCACACACGTCCATTTCCGAGGCAGGATTCGAACCTGCGACCGTAGCAGCAGCGCGGTTCCGGACTGAAGGGCCTAGAACCGCTCGGCCACAGCGGCCGGCTGCAACGTCGAGCAAAAGCAGGCGCGACACGTTATTAGGAGGTATCCCATAACTTTTGTCATCTCAGTTTATGCATCAAACGCAAATTCGTAGCGACCCTATTCATTGCAAACTTTTCGAATTTTACGCAGTGTGTTATTGATATGCGAAATATTACTGTAACCATGATCATTAGTGAAATGATAAGCACTTCATCGTGAAACTGACATATAGCGCTACAACTGACGTGAAAAACATTTTCTTTTTCTAGCGAACAGTTTCTTTTAAAATAGTTTGATAAGATTGAGGGGTAGCCGACGTGTGCGCGTCGTTATGCTGGGGTTGCGCATCGACCACCTGCTCGCCGAGAACTGACTGAATTGGCTGAACGATGCCCATCATTAAAATCCACCCGTGTATGTACTTGCTGAGATGCCGAATAGGCAGTTCCCAGAAATGAGGCCGGCCGGAGTGGCCGAGCGGTTCTAGGCGCTGCAGTCTGGAGCTGCACGACCACTACGGTCGCAGGTTCGAGTCCTGCCTCGGGCATGGATGTGTGTGATGTCCTTAGGTTAGTTAGGTTTAAGTAGTTCTAAGTTCTAGGGGACTGATGATCTCAGAAGTTAAGTCCCATAGTGCTCAGAGCCATTTGAACCATTTGAACCAGAACTGAGGGTAACAGTCTGAAGGTCGTTCTCCACTAACGCACTGGCGATGCCTGTGGGTATTCAAGAATCAGCCTAGAATATCTGTGGCCCGTCGTGGAAACCCGCTCGTGTATGGCCAGCTAATTATCCCGTTCACTAGGGCCGGTGCAGCAGGAATCATAGTTACGTTGCGATTTAATACGCCTTTACTATTTCCTCCTCCGGTGCCGGTATGTTCCACTGAATTCAAAAAACAAAACGCCTGGGAGGCGCTGGACCACCGTACCAGCCGACATTAAGTCCTGTACTAACATATTTAATGAATCTTCATATGCGTCTATTTCAGTACGTACCATCTTTTCGTGTAGAGGCACTCTACAAAGGACTGCACAGCTAATTTGTCTTTTCAGGTGGATGTAAATATGATACACTGAACTGGTATTTACGCTGAGATTCCAGTAATTAGTACGCTTAAGCCCGCCGGGCAAGCCGCGTGGTCTAACGCGCTTTTTCCTGGGCGGGAAAACGTGCCAGTCCCTGGCACGAAACCGCCCGGCGGATTAGTGTCGAGGTCTGGTGTGCCGGCCAGCCTGTGGATGGTTTTTAAGGCGGTTTTCCATCTACCTCGGGCTGGTTCCCCTTACTCCGCCTCAGTTACACTGTATCGGCGATTGCTGCGCGAACACCGTTTACACGTACGTTGAAAGGTGGCTACACTGAGTCACAGCGTCAGAGATTGCGCCAAGAGTATTATTCAGCCGCCTCCACTGGCAGTTCTTGTCGAGAAGTCGTGGTGGAGAGTGCTTGTTGAGATGTAGCAGTGGTGAGTCGTTGTTGAGAAGTTCCCATGGAGAATGCTTGTTCAGATGTTGTCATATTGTTTGATGGGCTAGACACCAGATATTGTTGGATTGGGGATGCTGTAATGATCAGAGTGTGGAAGTGTGATTCAAGGTACACATCTGGCACGGTTCTTCCTCAATAAGACAACGTATTTTAAACACCATTTATACTGAAGTAATTAAAACAAAACAGAAATACTATGATAGCATATAGAAACCAGAATTACACTCTAATACATGAACACAAGCCAGATGCTTTGTTGACTGAACCTGTGACCAAGAGGCATTGTTATTTGGCACATTTGAAATAATACAAAACAGGAATTTTTTACCTTCATATATATTGACGAAAAGCACACTCTGATCATTACAGCATCCCCAATCCAACAATATCTGGTGTACACACAATAGTACACACAGCGGTGACAGAGGTCATTGTATAGCAATATGCAAATTTATAAATGGCGATAGTATCGCGTGCACAAGGCACAAAAGGGCAGAGCTTTCACTTGTAATTGGGTGATTCATGTGAAAAGGTTTCTGGCATGATTATGGCCGCTCTACCTGCTCTGAGTTGATAACTATATGTGTACTCATCGTAGTATATTGGTGTGTAACTTCTGCTGGTGGAAATGTTTTCGTCTTTGTTTTAGTTAATACTGTCTTGATAGACACAACCACCGGAGTGAAGTGAAGCTTGAAAGTTTACTAGCTTCAGCTAAATTGTTCAGTTTCTAATTCTAAAAGTGTGCAGTTCATTTGTTAGCATTTATTGAAGCTTCTCAGAATTACTGAAGACATGCTAAAGAAATACACACATATTTGCAGTACCATTTTTAAATAAATAAATTTCTGGGTCAATTTTTTTTTTTAACCCAGTATCTTACCACTACCGACTTCTCTCTAAATACAGCATTTCAATTCAGTTTCAGCGATGCTTGGTCCATTTGAGATGTGAAGCTTTATGTGCCATTGTGAGCAATGACCTTTGATGAGATTCCCGGGTCCTATTGGTTACGACATTCCGTTTCCTCACACAGTGGGTTGTGAGCATAGGCCGCCACAAGGGAAGGGAAGGGAGAGGGTAGACGGGACAGCGCCCCCTCCTGAAATCTGCAATACAGGCTTATTATTCATTAGAGAATTTTCAGATATTTTCGGAAGCGACTGGTTGAAATTCTACTAAATAGCAGACTTAGAACTGCCGTATGCAAAGGAAAAACTGCGGCTATAGCAAGTGCTACATAACTTGGGTTTAGGTGTCAGGCCGTTCATGGGAAATTACCTCGTTTTCTTGTCGCTGTGGCTTCTGCGGCAACGTTACTCTTATAACAATGTTGTCGAAATAGAGCCTCCAACTTCTGTATGTCACTTCCTCACACGGCCCTTATCGAGCTACAGAAAGAGACAGCTCGCATACACAGCACAGTATTAACACTGCTGGAGCTCACTTGCCCAACAACCGTTTCCCATAAGGACACTCTCTTCCCTAACTGCCTATCGATAATTATATGGTAGTTTAATATTTGTCGAGGACGAACAAGACCTATCAAGGCTTGCTGAGAATGCATTCAGTTTTACCCGACAGATGGAGTGTAGTAGACGCTAAGGAATGGTTGGACTGCATCTATCGACCATTACATCATTCGAAAGGAAGAACTACGTTTTTCTGCACTAGAAGAGATGAATGATGAAATTTGCAGATTGAAGATACGTGCTCTCCGGGAGTTGGTACCTACTCAAACTACAAGGAGGCCAAGACAGCGCAACGTCAAGTCATAGAATTACGAATAAAGTCTAGCTGCCATCGGAGCATGACAACGTGTCAAACTGGATACCTAAGGACTATGTTGGATCAGTTCCTGGATGATAAAAGTAGCTGTTGGCTGTTTTTTTAAAGTGTCCTGTAGTCATATCGTCGAATGCTCTCACTGAGCTACTCTTTACTCAAATAAATGTAGCTTTCAGAACACATGTTTTTCAACTTTTATTATATGCTACACCGAATCAACTTTTACTATGCTGAACAACGTTAAAAATTAGAAGGCATGAAACATCCATTAACACGTCAGATGTGAAGTTAAGGTAAAAAAAGGCTTCAGATGGCAGAAGAGTATATTTAAGTGACATTTTTTATTTGTGTTTGTTCAAAATCAACGGCATTTGCTTAAGGGGCCTGTTTTCTTTTCACTTTCGGATTTTCAATTTTCAGTGTAAACCCAATATTGTTGGTGAGTGAATGAAAACATTTTTGTGAAGTTTTCTAGTTTCAGTTCCTAACTAGACAGATACGCAGAATTTAGTGATATGAGAATGTCAATGCAGACCGTTACATCAAAAAGGCGGAATACATTTTCACAGACTAGTAAAGATACTCAAATAGGGGAGAGCGGGGCAAAGTGGCCATTAGGGTCCTGGAAGGTATGTGGTGCCGACATCGCGCGGGAAACGCCCCGTCACGCCGTGAAGCCTGACATGTTTGCTGTGCCATTCCTCGCACTTATAATAATTACTGTGGATTTTAGTTTTCTTGATGTAAGATTAGCGGTCTTTCTTGCATTTATTATTGAGAGAGAACGTTACTTACGTCTTTTTAATTAAATTGTGTTGAAAGTGTCGTATCTTAATTCCATAATCCTACTTTAGTTACTGAAAGTTAGGTCAAGCCATTAGAGGGTACACAGAAGTATGAAAATAATCTACTTCCGAAATATTGACTGGATAAGTATTGAAAGTGTCAGATACAATAAGTTTTATATATTTTCTGTAAATTTTGTCAAAAATGGTGGTTTTAGAATATTGCCCATTCTTGAAAAAATTTATTCGGACGCCCATGGCTGTGAGAGATACACTGAGGTGGATTGGGATAGCGATTTATACATAAACAGATGGTGGTACTATCGTGCACAAAAGGTGTAAAAAGGGCAGTGCATTGGCTGAATAAAACATAAAAATGTCTCAAGCAGCGGGGACTCGAAATGAAAATAATTTTTAAAAAATTAAAAAAATAAAAGATTAAAAATCGATTTGTCATTGTTCTCAGATGAGTCATGTAAAAAGGTTTCCGATGTGATTATGCCCACACGAAGGTAGTTAACAGACTCTGAACGCCGAATGGTAGTGGGAGCTAGACGTTTGAAACATTCCATTTCAGAAATCGTTAGGGAATTCAATTCCACAGTGTCAAGAGTGTGCAGAGGATACCAAATTTCAGGCATTACCTTTCGCTATGGACAATGCAGTGGTCGACGGCCTTTACTTAACTACCGAGAGCATCGGCGTTTGCGTAGTGTTGTCAGTATTAACTGACAGGCAACACTGCAAGAAATAACCACAGAAATCAATGTGGGACGTACGACGAACGTGTCCATTAGGACAATGCGGTGGAATTTGGCATTAATGGGCTAAGGCAGCAAACGACCGATTCGAGTGCTTTTGCTAACAGCACATCGCCTGCAGCACCTCTATTGGGCTTTTGACTATATCGGTTGGACCCCATACGACTGAAAAACTGTGAACTGGTCAGATAAGTCCCGATTTCAGTTAGTAAGAGTTGTTGGTAAGTTTCGAGTGTAGCGCAGACACCACGAAGCCATGACCAAAGTTGCCAATAAGGCACTGTGCAAGATGGTGATGACTCCATAACGGTGTGGGCTAGGTCCTCTGGCCGAATTGAATCGAACATTGACTGGCAGTGGTTATGTCTGGCTGCTTGGAGACCATTTGCAGCCATTCGTGGACTTCTTGTTCCCAAACAACAACGAAATTTTTTTGAATGACAATGCGAAATGTCAACAGGCCACAGCTGTTCGCGATTGGTTTGAAGAATATTCTGAACAGTTCGAGCGAAGGATTTGGCCTCCCAGATCGTCCAACACGAACCCAATTTAACACTTGTGAGACGTAAGCGAGACGTCAGTGTATGTACAAAATTCGGCACTAGCAATGCCTCCACAGTTATGGATGGGTGTAGAGGCAGCCTGGCTCAATATTTCTGCAGGGGGCTTCCAACGATTGTTCAGTCCATGCCACGTCGAGTTGCTACGCAGGACAAAAGGAGATCCGACACGATTTCAGGAGACATCTCGTGACTTTTTTCATCTCAGCGTATATCATTTCTTTTAGGGACGTTGGGCAGTCCGCGCTGTTACACCAACAAATTGGGCAACTTTATTCACGGTGTGGCAGAGGGCACATTCAAACGCGGTAGCTCCTTTCTGCTGTACTGTCTCCTCGTCGACCTTTCTTACTGCTCTGATTCCGCACAACGCAGAGGCACATACACCCCACGCTGCAGGGCTCCTTTAACCCTTTCGTGAGCCGTGGGAAACATGCTTCCCACTACAATGAACTCGCTCCTAGTCCCGTGGGATTCACAGTTCCCACCTCTGTACGGTGCTACTACCTAGTGAACAGTATAGGGTACTGCTTCCAATAGGAAGTTCCCGCCGTTTTTGCTGTACCTTTGCACAGAGGCATTGTATAGCTGATTGTCGCTCTGTAGGGGAGCCTTTCAGTGCTGTTTGCGTGACATTTTGTGATTTTTTCCTCAAAGCTATAGTATCAGGTAAATACTTTCGATTTACCCAAATTTATGAAGGAAAACGTAAAATTGGAACGGGGAGAATTCCAGTTTGAAACAAAAGGAGCTATTTCTGCAGTAAAATGGATGGATAACCGTCCAGTCACTTTCCTGTCCTCAATTCATGACTCATGAGAAACAGCAACAGTGAAAAGGAAAAACAAGGATGGTACTAGTACAGAGATTTCTTGTCCTGAAGTTGTGGCAGAATACAACAAAATAACGGGTGGTGTCGATAAATTTGATCAGTTATGAGAAAGGTATGCTATTGGCAGCCGTTCTGTAAAATGGTGGCACAGAATATTTTATTTCCTGGTGGACGTTTCTGCAGTGAACAGTTTTATCCTGTGGAAAATTAGTAAAAGAGAAAGTGGACAGCATGATCAGCTCCATCTAGCCACACAATTGATCGCTGGCTTCTCATCCCAAAAAAGGCGTGGACAAAAACCTGTCTTTCTGGCAAAAAGGGGTAAAGTACCTGAAGATTTTCGTCTTTTGGCTGTAGGGGAGCATCGACCCATTTTAGGAGAAACCTACTGGACGTGCCGTCATGTAGTACCAATGCTGCGGAAAAGAGCACTCGCTGTGTTTGTACATATTGTCAAATACCACTTTGCATAGGCCAATGTTACAGAAAATTTCATGGCAAGTAATTGTGAACAACCATTGTAACAAGAGAAGTAAATCTATCAAATAAATATGACACATATTGAAAAAGTTGTTTTTGTCATTTAACTCCAAGGAAGGGCAGTGGGAGGAATACTTCCCACCTTGTTGTGTGACCTCACTTTCACAGTTGGAGCAAATTTGATATTCTGTATGATAAATATACCTATCTATTAACTACTATCTGCTCTCCATTCATTAAAAAAACTGCTCAATAATTTTGCCCACAAAAGGGTTAGTAGGTAGTACCACATCTACAGCTACTACAGAGCGCCATAGTAACTAATGGCGTCTTTTAAGGAAGCGACTAGTATTTTGTCTGAAATAGTGCGTCGTCACTGTTTCTGCAGCCTTCATCCTTTCTCTTATTTTTGGCGCTGTACCCCGGCTTTGACACGAGGAAGAGCACCGTCAGGAGGCCGGCAGAGAAGGGAAGTCCCCTCCGCGCTGACGTATGCCGCTTGTTTTGTTTGTGCAGTGCGAATCGGCGGGAACTGCGCACCTACTCCCCACCACCTGATCGGCGGGAGGGCAAGTGGCGGGCGCTTGCTGGACTGTTTCCGGTGAGATTCTGGCGTCAGTCGCAAAGATGCGCATCTCCGAGACGGTAAGGGGGCAAGATAAACATGCAGAGACCGCGCTAGCCGAAGAGGGGCAGGAGGATAATGGCAAGTACACACAGCAGTTTATAGGCAGCCACATTTTGCAAGCGTTACAGGCCGCATTTACACCGGAACGAAAAGAGGTGAACGAGCGCTCGTAGATAAACGCCAGTGTTCAAATTCGCTTGCACCACGTGATTGTAATTAAAATGCAGCTACTCACAGAGGTCCAGTGTGGGCTACAACTATCGCAAGGCAGCGAAACTCAGCAGATATTCTAATGCATTAATGTGGAACCGATTTACGCAGGGAAAAAAATAGTTCCAATTTTGGTCACCATGTGCAAATCTGGCGCTGAATGCAAGAAAGACATTGAAATACTTCGATATGTAATGGATTAGGGACCGGGACGTGGGCAGAAAAGGTTAAACAAGTGAGAAAGGCATAACGTTGATTTTGTTACTAACCGCCGTTTACACAATTCGTTCAATATGAACACAGGAGACGTAGGCTAGATGCTGTACAGCGCTAGATTTGTACCTGGTAGCTAAAATTGCAACTAATTTTTTTCCAGTGTAAATCGGTCCCGCATTATCGCATTAGCATATTTACCATGTTTCACTGTCATACGATAATTACAGCTCACAGTGGAACCCCGTGAGTTGCTGCACTGTAGTTATAACCATCCGGTAGCTGTAACAAGCACAGATACAAGGCCGTGTCCAATGGGGTTCACAGTTTCTTATTGTCCCTTCCTCCTTTCACCCCCTCCCCTCCAAAATATAATTGGCTGTCATTGGCACTTGTATTGTGCCACATTTGCATAGGATAGAATAATAACAACAATAAGATATATAAAATATTTTAATATGATAATTTCTTTAGATAATGTATAATACATTGCTTTAGCGTGAAGTACAAGAATAATAATTCACAGTATTTAAAATCAATATGTGCACTCATCAGTAAAACTGGTTCACTTACGAGGAACTTCGCTTGGCGAAAGACGAGTCAAAACAAACGAACACGTATCTCAGCTTATCCTTAGGTGTCGACCGTTTCTAAGAGAACGATCGTCAAAGTTTTCGACGTTCTTTAAGCAGTCGCACTGGTCGCGCAGTTTTTTTAAATATTCATATTCTTGTATTTCATTCCTATAGCAATTCTTAATCCTTATATTATATTCTTATGTTTATTCTCCAGAAGGATGTTCTGCTTTCCCTTGGATTATAACGACCGTAGAAACATTCGAAATGTAGGAATTCCGACCACTATGAGCATCGCAGGAAGGCACGTTTGCACAGAGACATTTCTTCGTATAAATGCCACTCGGGAAAGAAACGGCGTTAACATTGCCGAAGATTTCACGCGTTTGCAATAATTTCGCGTTAGACAATGCACAACAGATCACTTCTGCGAAACTGGCACATGCTATGGATTACGAATGAAGTTGCACCAGAGG
Source organism: Schistocerca cancellata (assembly GCF_023864275.1). Taxonomy (NCBI): domain Eukaryota; kingdom Metazoa; phylum Arthropoda; class Insecta; order Orthoptera; family Acrididae; genus Schistocerca; species Schistocerca cancellata. Next base: position 643,965,662 of record NC_064630.1, on the reverse strand, counting down.
AATTTCACCGACAACAATTACAAATAATTTTTCCATCCATTTATTGGCTTTTTGCTTTTTTTATTCATGCATCAGACACACAATTAGTAGACGAATTCGGACAACATTATTTCAACATACATTGGAATACATTCATGTAGTAATGTACGGACTTGAGTAGGTAAAAGAAAAACAAAAATAAAAATAAGAATCGGGTTTCAAATACGAGGGGCGAAAGTGTGAAGCCGCGACTCTAGGCACTGAGCCACCGCTTCTTCTGTCTCGTCGGTAAAAGGCACATAAAGTGTGTCGAGAACTTCGACAGTCACTTTTTCAGAACGGTCGAGTATCGACAGATAGCCCGAGACGCGTCAGCTTATTTTGACCCCTCTTCCACTGAGCGAAGTTTCTGGGAAATCGAGTTATAGTAAACGCTGTGTTTTCCTCGTTAGTACTGCAATGGTGAACAATGTCTGCAGACTATGACCTTGCGAGAGTGTAAATGAGGAAACTGTTTCTCCTTTCAGTCGTTTTAATCTACGGTTCGTTTTCCTCAGTGGAGGGCCTTTCCCTTCCTCTCCTTATCCGAGTTTTTCCGGCGTTTACGGTAGACTATCATCGATAACAAAAGCAGTTCATGCGCAAAATAACACGAAGTTTTCCAGGCTGCGAGCGCCGATGCGAATCTATCGCGAACTTGGTTTGATGGTTCACTGAAAGACCCCATAGCTAGCGGAACACGAAGGAGTATATGCGAATGCGGACCGAACCAGGTCGAATAATGTTTGCTTGCGCTTGTTTACTGTTTGCTCCAGAAGGACTGCTCGTTCCTTGCAGATCGCTCGACTACGAGTATGGTCGCTCCGGTGCAAATCGGTTTTCACGTGTACAAGGCCGCAGAAAGAGAAGTATTTTTGACATGTAAACGTATGAGTATTCGCTGCTACTATTTTTTCTCATTTCTGGCAGCACGAACGCGTCTTTCCACATACGTGTCCATCGTTTCAACCCGCCATAATCTTAATCTCTGGGTATGAAGGGAATGTCAAAAAATGGTTCAAATGGCTCTGAGCACTATGGGACTTAACTACTGAGGTCATCAGTCCCCTAGAACTTAGAACTACTTAAACCTAACTAACCTAAGGACATCACACACATCCATGCCCGAGGCAGGATTCGAACCTGCGACCGTAGCGGTCACGCGGTTCCAAACTGACGCGCTTAGAACCGCACGGCCACACAGGCCGGCCGAAGGGAATGTCCTGACCGACTGATTCATCACCGCCTAGCACAAACCGCTGTAAGACACAAACTTGAAATTTGGAGACGGTGTGTAGATGTACCGTAGGCGTCGCTTAAAAAGGGATTTTACGAAATTCCAACCCTAAAGGGGTGAAATAGGGGATGAAGGTTTATTTTTGGAACATGTCGCTGTTAAGGCAATTTTAAAGCTAGACATACGAAAATTGGTATTTGATTTCTCGGTCAGAAATAAAGAAACACTTGGTTCAACACTTTTGGAAATTTAACCCTATGGGGATAAAATAGTGGCAGATTTTTTGAAAATATATCATTATTAAAAAAAACTGCTAAAGTATTTTTAAAGCTACATCTACGAACATTGGCATTTGACTTCTCGGTTACAAACAAACAAAAATGCATGTTTCAGTGTTTTTGGAAATTGAACCCCTAAGAGGGTGAAATTGGGGATGAAATTGTTTATGAAAATGTTTTATTATGAAAGCATTTTTAAAGCTGAATTTACGAAAATTTAAATTTGGCTTCTCTAGTTAGAAATTTAAAAAGGTACGTTTTCACTATTTTTGGTCAGAAATACTTTCGGAAAGGACCATGCTTGTATGACCTTAATTAGCATGAAAAGCTTAGAAGGAGTTGCGAACAAAATAAAAATTCTATTAATAAAAGAAATCTCTGCAGGCCGTACAGTCTACACCAGAGACTCTCCTGGCGCTAAACTAGTAAAGGTATATATTTGAAAATCATGGTTCACTACCACCGGCTGCTACGAAAACTCTTAGTGTTGCTCAATGTAGATTGTTTCAAATAATCACCGCAAGAAGTTTTTCTAGTCACAGAACCTACACAGTGTCATAAAACGAAATGGACTTCAGAAGTTACATTAAATTTAAACACAAACATATGTATTAAGTTCTCACGTTCTGTATTTTTGACGTTATGTAGCGTGAGATGAAACATGATGTTTGTTTCCGCTCATATACCGAAATCGGGAAACGTACTCTGCTGGTGATGATGTTTAACAGTCGAAACTGATAGAAGTAGTAAAAATTTTCATAGTAGATAATGGCGGTACAAGACGATTTTTGATAAATATCGCAAGCGGTGTGTCACCAAATGCTGTAAATACTGGAAAAGAATCAAGAATACAACACTGCAAAACGACCAAGTCCATGGGCAATGCAATCAGATGAGTTCATTAAATTTCTATCCATTTTTTTGTGATTACCTACTTACTGGTCGGCGCTACAGTCCTCGTAGAACATTGGTTTCCATTGGCACCTGCCTCCGTTCTTCTTTGTCCACCGCATTCCTTCTACAGTTCCTGGCTCTCAGCGCTTTGAGGTCTTCCTCTATACCTTCAAGCCACCTTTTCCTGTGCCTTCCTCTCCCTTAAGGCTATTCTATAAACGCTTTCTTAATACTTCCAGTTTCTGGCATTCTTTGTACATGTCCGGTCACCTTATTCTTCCTTCCATGATATCCACCATGATATTCATGTGTCCATGAATGTCTGTAGTTCTGTGTTTGTCCTTGTTTTCCCCCTTTCATCCTCTCGCACCGCCACAAATATCTTTCTCAAAATCTTCCTTTTTCCCTTTCAATTGTGCGCAGCTCGTGGTCTTGCGGTAGTGTTCCCGCTTCCCGTGCACGGGGTTCCGGGTTCGATTCCCGCCGGGGTCAGGGAATTTTCCTGCCTCGAGATGACTGGGTGTTGTTGTGTCGTCTTTATCATCATCATTCATCCCCGTTACGGTCGGAGGAAGGCAAGTGCAAACCACCTCCGGTAGGACCTTGCCTAGTACGGCGGTGCGGGTCTCCCGCATCGACCCCTACACTCCTCGGAGTATGAAACCTCATCATCATCATCCTTTTCAATAACCAGCCTTCCTCCTTTGTGATCATCACCCAGCCTTCCGATCTATACATTACTATAGTTCTTAATTTAGTAAAATATAATTGGACTTTTTGTATTCCTACTAACATTTCTGGACTTGAATAATTTCTCCAAGGTACAATAACGTCGGATTTCACTTGTTAGCCTTTCTTGGTTTTGTGCTGCTGTTCTGAAGCGCCAAAGAAACTGGTATCGGCACGCATATTCGCTACAGAGATATGTAAACAGCAGAATACGGCGCTGCGTTCGGCAACGCCTATATAAGACAACAAGTGTCTGGCGCAGTTGTTCGATCGGTTACTGCTGCTACAATGGCCCGTTATCAAGATTTAAGCTAGTTTGAACGTGGCGCTGTAATCGGCGCACGAGCGGTGGGACGCAGCATCTCCGAGGGAGCGATGAAGTGGGGATTTTCACGTACGACCATTTCAAGAGTGTACCATGAATATTAGGAATCCGGTAAAACCTCAAATCTCCAACATTGCTGCGGCCGGAAAAGATCATGCAAGAACGGGACCAACGACGATTCAAGACAACCGTTCTACGTGACAAAAGTGCAACCCCTACGCAAATTGCTGCAGATTTCAATGCTGGGCCACCAACAAGTGACAGCGTGCGAATCATTCAACGAAACATCATCGATATGGGCTTTCGGAGCCGAAGGTCCACTCGTGTACCCTTGATGACTGCACGACACAAACCTGTACACCTCGCCTGGCCCGTCAACACCGACAGTGGACTGTTGATGACTGGCAACATGTTGCCTGGTCAGACAAGCCTCATTTCAAATTGTATCGAGCGGATGGACGTGTACGGCGTATGGAGACAAACTCGTCAGTCCATGCACCCTGCATGTCAGCAGGAGACTGTTCAAGCTGGTGGAGGCTCTGTAATGGAGTGGGGCGCGTGCAGTTGACAGGTGACACATAACGTAAGCATCTTGTCTGATCACCTGCATCCATTCACTTCCACTGTGCATTCCGACGGCCATGGGCAATTCCACCAGGACAATGCGACACCCACACGTCTAGAATTGCTGCAGAGTGCTGCAGGAACACTGTTCTGACTTTAAACACTTCTGCTGACCACCGAACTCCCCAGAAATGAACATTATTGGGCATATCAGGAATGCCTTGTAACGCACTGTTCAGAAGAGATCTCCACCCCCTCGTACTATTACGGATTTATGAACAGTCCTGCAGGATTCATGGTGTCAATTCCCTCCAGCACTACTTCTGACACGTCGAGTCCATGCTACGTCGTGTTGCGGCACTTCTGCGTGCTCGCGGAGGCCCTACACGATATTAGGCAGGTGCACCGGTTTTTTTTTTTTTTTTTTTTGCTCTTAAGTGTATTATCTTCTGCTATTATTGAGCCTAAGTATTTAAACTTCTCCATTTATTTTTATGGAAGCCTCTCCGCCTCACTAGGATCTCGCATCATCATACACTTTGCTGTCCCTGTATTAACTTCCAGTCCTAATTTCCACGCTGCTCCTTCCAGTGCAGCATAATTATTCTTCCAAGCCCTGATATTCCTTGCGATTAATGCCATGTCATCAGCGTATGCCACCACCTGGACCTGCCGTTTAAATATTGTTCCAACTAGGTTTGTTGGTATTTGCCGAATTAGCTTCTCAAGTGCTAAGTTAAAAGTAACGCAGAGATCACACCTCCTCGGCACAGCTTCCTCCGCACATGGAACTCTCCTGACAACTCTTGCTCTATACTGTTCTTGAAAACTGTTGCTTTCATTGTCATTTCGGCCAACCTCACTAATTTTAGCGGAGAATCTTATTTCTGTCTAGGCTGTCATACGCTAGTTTAAAATCAACGTAAAACGAACGCAGTTACTTGTCATAGTCATGAAAATTCTGTAGTACTTGTCTCAATAAAAACATCTGGTCCATTGTGGATCTGTGCCTCCTAAATCCACTCTGATAATCCCCCCAGTACCGTTTCCACCCGGAATTCTAGCCAACTGACTAAAATCTTATTTAACACTTTTTACGTTTTGCCTAAGAGATCAGTCCCGCGGTAATTGTTGCACTCTTCAAACCCGCGTACAACCATCGAGATTTAGGTTTTCCGTAATTTCCCTAAGTCGATCCAGGCAAATGCTGGGATGGTTCCTCTGAAAGTACACGACCGATTTCCTTTCCCATCCTTGATACAATCCGAGCTTGTGACCCGTCTCTAATGACCTCGATGTCGATGGAGCGTTAAACCCAGTCTTCCTTCCTTCCTTCACTGCTGCATTCTGCCTTATCACCATAGTTGTGTAAAGGGGAGTTATTTCCACGGTCCAATTCTTAGGCATTTCTTTCTTTATCCATATTTCCTTTATTAATTCACTGACAGCCATCTTCTTTCCACCAAATTTTAATAATTCGGCCTTTATGCTGTCTTCTCCTGCTTTATTATTCTTGAAGTTTATAAATTCATTCTTCACTTCCTAAGTTTGGTGATTCGACTTCCTGCTTATCTGTTTGTGAACCTAATCCAAAATTCTAAATTAAGTTCCCTCTCTTCCGCATTCAAGGTTTCCTTCTGTCCTCTCCCCCATTCCCATCAAATAACTCTGCAAAATACTCTTGCAGTCTTTCCAAGCTTTGCTTTTATCTCCAATTAGGTTTCCATCTTTGTCTGTGTAGAAGACTGTTCTTGGTTGGCGTCCTCTCTTCATTTCTCTAGAGTGTAGATCTTTCACAGAACTTTCGTTTCTCCTTATTACTCCCCATTTTGTCCAACTGCGCTGTCTTCCTCCTTCAATATTGCCGTTTCATCACTATTTATAACTTATCTGCTGTTTTCCTCGTCTCTCTATAGTTTTTGATGCTAGTCTTGTTTTACTTTGCAGCATTCTTTGTCTCACTTCATTCTCTCTGGATTACCAGTAAGCATTGCTCGTCGAACCATTTCACTTTTCCTTATTATTCTGCCTCCCCAGTGATTCTTCCATGGTTACAATGATAACTGTTTCCAGTTGTGGGGTCCTGCCCACTCGCCTCGTATATGGTGCCTAAAGGATGCTGCGTTCTCGGAACGCTATACAACAATTCAAGCAAAACACATTAATAGTTTTTATTACAACTAAGAAGATTGACAATACTTAGCTTTGAATTTACAACGCTGTCGCAAGCGATGGGCGACATGCAATTAAGTCAGAGTCCTTTGCTATATACAGAGTACTTGTAAGTGTGTCACACAGTTTGTGTATCACTAATAACGGCTATCCTAGTGCACTCTTCTAGGGCTGGCTTAGTACTGTCTTCTAGTACTATGCTAATACTGTGCTAGTCTCCGAGTCCCGGTCTGGTACTGTCCGGCCGAGACTTTTTTTTTTCCTTAATATGGGAGGTAGCTCACGGTCTTACTGTGTTGATGGATGGTAAAACTGTTCCATTCGACAATGATGTGGTTCCAAACACATCGCTGAAGTGCACTTTGAGTGTGTGGCGGCGGCACTTGAAGTCCCATACCACCGTCCGACGGTGGAAGTTCAGGTTGCAGGCAAGAGGTAACATACACTACTGGCCACTAAAATTGCTACACCAAGAAGAAATACAGATGATAAACGGGTATTCATTGGACAAATATACTATACTAGAACTGGCATGTGATTACATTTTCACGCAATTTGGGTGCATAGATCCTGAGAAACCAGTACCCATAACAACCACCTCTGGCCGTAATAATGGCCTTGATACGCCTGGGCATTGAGTCAAACAGAGCTTGGATGGCGTGTACAGGTACAGCTGCCCATGCAGCTTCAACACGAGACCACAGTTCATCAAGAGTAGTGACTGGCGTATTGTGACGAGCCAGTTGCTCGGCCACCATTGACCAGACGTTTTGAGTTGGTGAGAGATCTGGAGAATGTGCTGGCCTGGGCAGCAGTCGAACATTTTCTGTATCCAGAAAGGCCCGTACAGGACCTGCAACATGCGGTCGTGCATTATGCTGCTGAAATGTAGGGTTTCGCAGGGATCGAATGAAGTGTAGAACCACGGGACCTAACACATCTGAAATGTAACGTCCACTGTTCAAAGTGCCGTCAGTGCGAACAAGAGGTGACCGAGACGTGTAACCAATGGCACCCCATACCATCACGCCGGGTGACGAATACAAGATTCCAATGTGTGTTCACCGCGATGTCGCCAAACACGGATGCGACCATCATGATGCTGTAAACAGAACCTGGATTCATCCGAAAAAATGACGTTTAGCCATTCGTGCACCCAGGTTCGTCGTTGAGTACACCATCGCAGGCGCTCCTGTCTGTGATGCAGCGTCAAGGGTAACCGCAGCCATGGTCTCCGAGCTGATAATCCACGCTGCTGCAAACGTCTTCGAACTGTTCGTGCAGATGGTTGTTATCTTGCAAACGTCCCCATCCGTTGACTCAGGGATCGTGACATGGCTGCACGATCCGTTACTGCACGATGTCGACTGCTAGTGATACGAGGCCGTTGGGATCCAGCACGGCGTTCCGTATTACCCTTCTGAAACCACCGATTCCATATTCTGCTAACAGTCATTGGATCTCGATCAACGCGAGCAGCAATGTCGCGATACGATAAAGCGCAATCGCGATAGGCTACAATCCGACCTTTATCAAAGTCGGAAACGTGATGGTACGCATTTCTCCTCGTTTCACGAGGCATCGCAACAGCGTTTCACCAGGCAACGCCGGTCAACTGCTGTTTGTATATGAGAAATCGGTTGGAAACTTTCCTCATGACAGCACGCTTTAGGTGTCGCCACCGGCGCCAACCTTGTGTGAATGCTCTGAAAAGCTAATCATTTTCATATCACAGCATTTTCTTTCTGTCGGTTAAATTTCTCGTCTGTAGCACGTCATCTTCGTGGTATAGCAATTTTAATGGCCAGAACTACGAACAACATCAGGTAGCAAAATTGGTGGTTTACGACGATCGACGCCCACCGAGTGTTCAATTTAATACTAGCGCTTCATGAGTGGCCGTAAGATAGCTATCGTTAACTATGGTCGGAATCTGAGTCCTCAAGGATGATTAGAGGAAGAGAGTGCCAGTGCCGGGGAGTTGTGGTGGCAGTGGTTTGTACGCCAGCGACCGTGTGGCGAAGGGTTTCTACTTTGGCATAGAGACGCCGCGCCTTCTCTCGCATGGACGTCTTGAGAGTGGCCATCTCCGTTTCCTCGTGAGGGGAGGGGCATGCAAATTCCACCAGAGCACCTTATTCTGCAGGTGCTGGAGGGGCTGCATCTGGGAGGCACTAATCGTAGGCCACGCAGTGGAGCCATAGTTGAGGGAAGGGTGGACAGCCATCCGATACAGCCGGAGCTTGGTGTAGAGGTTCGATTCCCTGCCGGTGAACATTGGGTACAATACCTTTATCGGTTTCAGTCTTTTTTGGGTTACATATTCTGCGTGGCGATGGAAGAGCAGTTGGCCGAGGCTGGCAGGAGCGGCGCTTATATTCTCTTCGGCTAGAGGGCGCTCCTGTCGTGTTGCGATCCTTGTCAGAAGGCAATTGGCTGATGTCGTCTCGCAGCCTTCTTTGCTCTTACATTCCTCCTCTTCGTGTCGTCGCTTATCGTTACGCCGGAGCACCAGTATCCCTCACTTAGTTTCCATATCCATGTGCTCTTTCTTGTCTTGATAATCTCTTCTAATTTCTTCTTGCATTCTTCCTGCTTTTCTTTAATTTGGAGTCTTTCTATATTGTGTTTCACTTTCCTCCTACTCTTTTTGATTCTTACTATACCTGTCTTCTGCCGACATCTAATCCTCACTAACTAATGATCTGTGTCTCCATCTACCCCCTACAGCCGCTAACTTCCATAATTACTGATGTGTGCCGTTTATCTATAATCATATGTAGCATAGTCTGTCTGGTTTCTCGTAACTCCCTCTGGCGATGCCCACATGCACTTCGTATTATCTTTCCTTGGACGCCATGAGCTTTTTATTACTTACTTTCCACTGGCAAAGTGTATCAGACTTAGTCAGACTCCACGTAGACAGTTCCTTCCTGTTATGTTTCCGTACACTTCTTTCTCTATTTTTGCATTCAGATCCCCAAGGATAGTTTTTTTTTCATTTTCATTTCCTTCTCCATTTCGAAGTAAACTGCATCCTTGTCATCTTCATCTGATTCCTCCGTAGGAGCATAGGCAAACATCATCGTGATATTGAAGCCCCGTGTCCCAGCTCTCAAAGGACTTACAACTTGTATCTGATTGCTTTGAAACTAATTATTTTTATCTTCTTTTAGCTATGTATAAGAAAGCCAGTACCATGATGACCCGTACCTCCATTCACTATACATCAATATATGTTTCCCCTCCACTATACATCAATATACAGGGTGGTCCATTGATCGTGACTGGGCCAAATATCTCACGAAATAAGCGTCAAAAGAAAATACTACAAAGAACGAAACTCGTCTAGCTTGAAGGGGGAAACCAGATGACGCTATGGTTGGCCCGCTAGATGGAGCTGCCATAGGTCAAATGGATATCAACTGCGTTTTTTAAAATAGCAACCCCCATTTTTTTATTACATATTCGTGTAGTAAGTAAAGAAATATGAATGTTTTAGTTGAACCACTTCTTTCGCTTTGTGATAGATGGCGCTGTAATAGTCACAAACATACGGCTCACAACTTTAGACGAACAGTTGGTAACAGGTAGGTTTTCAAATTAAAATACAGAACGTAAGTACATTTGAACATTTTATTTCGGTTGTTCCAATGTCATACATATACCTTTGTGAACTTACCATTTCTGAGAACGTATGCTGTTACAGCGTAATTACCTGTAAGTACCACATTAATGCAATAACTGCTCAAAATGATTTCCGGCAACCTCAATGCATTTGGCAATACGTGTATCGACATTCCTCTCAACAGCGAGTAGTTCGCCTTCCGTAATGTTCGCACACGCATTGACAACGCGCTGACGCATGTTGTCAGGCGTTATCGGTGGATCACGGTAGCAAATATCCTTCAACTTTCCCGACAGAAAGAAATCCGGGGACGTCATATCCGGTGAACGTGCGGGCCATGGTATGGTGCTTCGACAACCAATCCCCCCTGTCATTAAATACGCTATTCAATATCGCTTCGACCGCACGCGAGCTATGTGCCGGACATCCGTCATGTTGGAAGTACATCGCCATTCTGTCATGGAATGAAACATCTTGCAGTAACATCGATAGAACATTACGTAGGAAATCAGCATACATTGCACCATTTAGATTGCCATCGATAAAATGGGGGCCAATTATCCTTCCTCCCATAATGCCGCACGATACATTAACCCGTCAAGGTCGCTGATGTTCCACTTGTCGCAGCCATTGTGGATTTTCCGTTGCCCAATAGTGCATATTATGCCGGTTTGCGTTACCGCTGTTGGTGAATGACGCTTCGTCGCTAAATAGAACGCGTGCAAAAAATCTGTCACCGTCCCGTAATTTCTCTTGTGCCCAGTGGCAGAACTGCACACGACGTCAAAGTCGTCGCCATGCAATTCCTGGTGCATAGAAATATGGTACGGGTGCAATCGATGTTGATGTAGCATTCTCAACACCGACGTTTTTGAGATTCCCGATTCTCGCGCAATATGTCTGCTACTGATGTGCGGATTAGCCGCGACAGCAGCTAAAACCCCTACTACTTGGGCATCATCATTTGTTGCAGGTCGTGGTTGACGTTTCACATGTGGCTGAACACTTCCTGTTTCCCTAAATAACGTAACTATCCGGCGAACGGTCCGGACACTTGGATGATGTCGTCCAGGATACCGAGCAGCATACATAGCACACGCCCGTTGGGCATTTTGATCACAATAGCCATACATCAACACGATATCGACCTTTTCCGCAATTGGTAAACGGTTCATTTTAACACGGGTAATGTATCATGAAGCAAATACCGTCCGCACTGGCGCAATGTTACGTGATATCACGCACTTATACGTTTGTGACTATTACAGCGCCATCTATCACAAAGCGAAAAAAGTGGTCCAACTAAAACATTCATATTTCTTTACGTACTACACGAATATGTAATAAAAAATGGGGGTTCCTATTTAAAAAAAACGCAGTTGATATCCCGTTGACTTACGGCAGCGCCATCTAGCGGGCCAACCATAACGCCATCTGGTTCCCCCTTCAAGCTAGACAAGTTTGTAGTATTTTCGTTTGACGCTTATTTCGTGAGATATTTGGCCCAGTCGCTATCAATGGAGCACCCTGTATGTTTAGCTGTTGCAATCATTCCATGTCCTTTCGATAGAAGTCAGCTGTTTTCACTGTATACTTATACATTTCCTCTTTAATTTCTTGCAGTTTACCAGGCCTCCTAAATGTCCTCACATTCCAGGTGGCTATCATGATATCCATTTTCCTCCTGAGTAACCCCTTTCTTTGCTGTGTCACCATCATGTAATCTAGTTATTCTTCTGAGGTCGATATGTGGTATCCGAGGTGGGGTTGCTAGCCACACATCCAACCCCTAACTTGGAAGACCAGGATTTTCCGGCGGCCGCTGTGGCCGAGCCGTTCTAGGCGCTTCAGTCTGGAACCACGCGACCGCTACTGTCGCACGTTCCAATCATGCTTCGGGCATGGATGTGTGTGATGTCCTTAGGTAAGTTAGGTTTAAGCAGTTCCAAGTTCTAGGGGACTGATGACCTCAGATGTTAAGTCCCATAGTGTTCACAGCCATTTGAATCATTTCTGAACCAGGATTTTCCCTTGAGGTTTACTCCTCTAGCGAGAACCTCCACCCGTCCCTCCCGCCCTATGTGAGACACAGTTCGTCTGGCTCCTCTGTCGAGGCCTGTCCGACTTGGATGACCCTGCCAGCGGGTATGCTACTGTCGGTGTAGCCTTCGACTTCGCTGGAACACTCAAACCCTCCCGCCCGCCACTGATAGTATTTTCTATAAGGCTGTGTCCGTGGGAGGTAATTTTTCAATTGTTTCTGCAGAATGACGTTGTTGCTTCAACATATTTTTCTGAAAACTCGGCAGTGACGCAAGACACCTAACGCAAATGAAGGTCGGACGTTTGTTTTCCTACATTTGGCTTTAAACGTGGGTGACATTCATAACATGAAGGTTCAGGATGAGTCACAGCGTCTGTCTGTGTAGCAAGTTACTAGCAGAACAAGTATTCAGGAAAGAAAGAACATCTTTCCAGAAAAGTGTACGCGCGGAAACAGATATACACATGTACAGGGCGAGCCGAAATTCGCGCAAGAGGACGCCACAGAGTGATCCTTTCATACTATCAGGACAAAACGTCTCTAACAAAAATTCATGCCGTGCATATTAGGGGAGAAAAATAACGTCAGAGAAGACAATGTCGCATCACTGTAATCACATGTACAAGCATTTTGCTTGAATACTGTCTGTACAGCTCGGTTAGTACAGAGCGTGGAGTGTTGTTGGAATACTACAGTTCGAGAGTTCAATAATGGGTCTAGGTGTATTTTTTTTATTTTCTCTAAATATAATCCGCTCAGTTAAACGATAGATGACCTACAAGTACCGTTTTTCTTAACGTTGAACGTAGCAGTTACTTGCAGGCATGCCAGAAATATTTATGAATAACAATAATAATGTAAAAATAATTATCTGTCGTAGATTAGAAATAACTACAAAACATATCAATGTGAAGATGTGAGATATTCGTATTACATTCAGTAAGAGTAGACTGTTTTAATGTTTTAAATACACTATCAGTGACAGCATGTTTTTCACAGAACAGAGCAGAAGCTCAAATATACCTCCCCGTATCTCTAAACAGTTGGCGACTGGCTGGATCATGCTTCTCTAAATTCGTAGCAGAGCTGCATCCACAATTACGAGAGCAGCAGGAAAGCGTGCTTCCACTTCTTTGTCATTCAACCACGTACTAGACTAACCGTAACAGAATTTGCTAATTAGCTATGAAACAGGTTATTAGATCTGCCAGTAACGAAACTTCCTAAAGAAATGAAATCGACAGCAAATTAGTAAGCATGATATTTGGCACTAATCAACAGAACCAGCGGCACGAGAATACACTGGAAACTGTATTCTAATGTAGGGTGTATCAAAAAGGACGTTACAGCTTTGAAAATCCGCACAAACTTATTCATACGGCTCACAAACTTAGTCGTGGCGTCATCTTGAAGTGAAACAGATCACGTTTTCACACATACGGTACGCTATCACAGAATCGCTCCACCGCAACCACTAGTGGCAGTTGCAGGGAAGATGGGCCACTTTTACAGATACTGAGAGGGCTCGCTGTGTGTTTTGGTTTGAAGAGTCTAAGTCTGCGACAACTGTGCAGAGTTATTTTCGTACAGAGTGTGGTAAAGCTCTGTGAACAGTCCCACAAAATCGACCCTGTGTGCTTCCCGAGAGTTGGGCGTCCCGCATATGACTGCTTGCCGTGTTGCATCTCTAAACATACAAGTTTACTAACTAAAGTTTACGAACACTGACATGATTTCTCGCAAAAGCCACCGTACACGATCCAAAAATTTGACGTTTTTAGTATGTTTGCCAAATATTTGGCTACGGTTTTGTTTGAGTGTTTCTCAAAGGTACAGCGTGTATGACAGACATTTTGACTGATGGAAAATTTGGCAATATGGCGGACGTTGTTTGCGTCGATGTTTAGACACAAACGTTTACTGAAAACTAATTTCATTACAATTTATCTCACTGTGTTCCGAGTTTCCACAACTATGGAAAATAATAACAAAGATGCAAACAGGGGCGCTAGCTTTTGACGATCTATGTCGGTGCTCTAAATCACAGTTGACAAATTTTGAAATCTGACCCTCCTGAAAATCAAGTTCAGGATAAAGATAAACAGTTTTTTTACTAGGTTCTTTTTTCCACACTTGTTAATTAATACAAAGAAATAATCCACATAAATTGTTTATTTTCTCAAATCTTTGTGTATTTCCTAATTATCACTCGTAAAGAATGTGTTCCCACGAACAGTGGATCGTCAGATGAAAATGTTCGCCACAGTGTTACGAGGTTCAAGATTTTTGCTTCTTGTTTGTGGACATGCATGATAGCGTTGTCGTTCAGTTTCTCTTGCGTCATGGTGTTGCGCAGTAAGTTTTTAATCTGCTAAGGATGGAATGAGAACGTCCTGCTGTACATTTCGAAGTTCGTATGATTAAAGAGAACTATATTAATTTCATCACTTCTAGAATCAATACGCCGACGTGCATGTTTAAGAAAAAGAATCTCACTTCGTCTTCCGTACTTCCAACGAAATAATTTTTAGATTTGCACACATCTAATATCATATTTCTGTGCAATGTTAATTTTCATAACAGGTTTAGAAAATCGATCCTCGAAACACTGAATCACAACATTTAAAACCTCAAAATAAATTCTCCGGTGATAATCACGGGGGTAGGTAAAAGCATAGGGTAAAGCGCAGTCATCAAGTTTTCGAGAGATCTTTCGGACCTTTGGAGGTTTCGGGTCTTCGACGTCGAAATTTTTGTTCAATTCCAAACAAGAGCTCCACACTTTATAGAAACTTTCATCAGTTCAAGAGAACTTCGCAATACCTTGGACATTATTAATATTGTCCAGGACTTTTTGAGCTTTAGAGAGGGATTGTGCAGAAAAGCATTCAAAATTTCAACGGGCTCTAAAATTTTAATAAGAAGCGCACGGACGAAAATAAATTCGAAAGAACACAGAAAATTTAAGAAGCCTTTAGCTTTAGCATCGGTATCGGATTTATCGAGCCCGAGTTCCTCAAAGGACCAAATTAACTGTTAGTAATTCTGGAAAATAGGTTTCAGTGAACTTACCCTACAACTCCACCTGACAGGGCAAAAAGGCCGAAGAGATATAGGATGAATAAAACCAGAACCTTAAGGCATCTTGCAGATACTCAAATATTGCTGGCCGCTTGGGATGACCTGCGAACAGAACTGGTCATTTCTTTCATATTTGAGTCTCTCAAAAAAAATGGTTCAAATGGCTCTGAGCACTATGGAACTTAACATCTGAGGTCATCAGTCCCCTAGAACTTAGAACTACTTAAACCTAACTAACCTAAGGACATCACAAACATCCATGCCCGAGGCAGGATTCGAACCTGCGACCGTAGCGGTCTTGCGGTTCCAGACTGCAGCGCCTTTAACCGCACGGCCACTTCGGCCGGCGCCACAGTTCATCAAGAGAAGTGACTGGCGTATTGTGACGTGCCAGTTGCTTGGCCACTATTGACCAGACGCTTTCAGTTGGTGAGAGATCTCGAGAATCTGCTGGCCAGGGCAGCAGTCGAAAATTTTCTGTATCTAAAAAGGCCCGTACAGGACTTGCAACATGCGGTCGTGCATTATCCTGCTGAAATGTAGGGTTTCGTAGGGATCGAATGAAGGGTAGAGCCACGGGTCGTAACACATATGAAATGTAACGTCCACTGTTCAAAGTGCCGTCAATGCGAACAAGAAGTGACCGAGACGTGTAACCAATGGCACCCAATAGTATCACGCCGGGTGATACGCCAGTATGGCGATGACAAATTCACGCTTCCAATGTGCGTTCACTGCGATGTCGTCAAACACGGATGCGACGATCTGATGCTGTAAACAGAACCTGGATTCATCCGAAAAAATGACTTTTTCCCATTCGTGCATCCAGGTTCGTCGATGAGTACACCATCGCAGGCCCTCCTGTCTGTGATGCAGCGTCAAGGGTAACCGCAGCGATGGTCTCCGAGCTGATAGTCGATGCTGCTGCAAACGTCGTCGAACTGTTCGTGCAGATGGTTGTTGTCTTGCAAACGTTCCCATCTGTTGACTCAGGGATCGAGACGTGGCTGCACGATCCGTTACAGCCATGCGGATACGATGCCTGTCATCTCGACTGCCAGTCATACGAGGCCGTTGGGATCCAGCACGGCGTTCCGTATTACCCTCCTGAACCCACCGATTCCAAATTCTGCTAACAGTCATTGGATCTCGACCAACGCCAGCAGCAGTGTCGCGATACGATAAACCGCAATCGCGATAGTCTACATTCTGACCTTTATCAAAGTCGGAAACGTGATGGTACGCATTTCTCCTCCTTCCACGAGGCACCACAACAACGTTTCACGAGGCAACGCCGGTCAGCTGCTGTTTGTGTATGAGAAATCGGTTGGAAACTTTCCTCATGTCAGCACGTTGCAGGTGTCGCCACCGGCGCCAACCTTGTGTGAATGCTCTGAAAAGATAATCATTTGCATATCACAGCAACTTCTTCCTGTCGCTTAAATTTCGCGTCTGTAGCACGTTATCTTCGTGGTGTAGCAATTTTAATGGCCAGTTGTGTAGACTTGCAAAATTAAAAATTATTATTATCGATTGTGTGCAATGCAAATAGACTACAATAGATATCAGCAGATAGATCACCGGATCAGCATCAATGGGTCTGAGATATTGCCACCTTTTATACTGAAAACATACGTATACGTTAGGACCAGCTACTACAGAGAATAGTATGCCATAGCAGTTAATGGAAAAGAACTGACACTTTTTTTATGATCTTATGCAGGAATTCGACGTCGACGACCTGTGTGGGTGGCGGCGGTGATGCTGGCTGCCTCCGTCATCATCATCCTGGCCATCCTGGCAGGAGTGTTGTACTTCGCAGACTTCTCTTCAAGTAAGTTCCTAAGGCAGACAGAATGGTAAGTTAAAATACTTCGAGTTTTTAGTTCACTCTGCACTAATGACGTAATGTTCCTCTTTGGGACCAACGGTGTGTGATACTTGAACTACAGCTGATTGCCTTTGCCAGAGTGAATGCTAACATTGCACATCACTGTATCTTCATTGATGCCATACCCAAAGATCGATACATTTCATTTCAGTGCATTTAATTCATGTCACATACAGTCCGCCCCGATAGCTGAGTGGTCAGCGTGACGGATTGGCGTCCTATGGGCCGGGGCTCGATTCCCGGCTGGGTCGGAGATTTTCTCCGCTCAGGGACTGGGTGTTGTGTTGTCTTCATCATCATTTCATCCCCATCCGGCGCCCAGGTCGCCTAATGTGGCGTCATATGTAATAGGACCTGCACCAAGGCGGCCGGACCCGCCCCGCAAAGGAACCTCCCGGCCAATGACTCCAAACGCTCATTTCCATTTCCATGCCATATACAGGGTGACAATTACTGAACTACATGAAAAACAACCGTAAATTACCTACAAACTACGGCGCGCACAAACTTTATTCAACATATAAACGTCAGTAAAGATCCAGAACGAAATATTCGCTATGCAGCAGAGTGTGCACTGATATGAAACTTCTTGGCAGATTCAAACTGTGTGCCGGACCGAGACTCGAATTCGGGACCTTTGCCTTTCGTGGGCAAGTGCTCTACCATCTGAGCTACCCAAGTACGACTACGCCCACTCCTCACAGCTTCCCGAGTTCGAGTCTCGGTGTGGCACACAGTTTTAATCTGCCAGGAAGTTTCATGTCACTAATGATATTCGGCTTTTGGTTACGATAAGTTTGATATGCCTGCCGTCATTGGCGATGATGTGGCGCAGACGAATAGCGGAATTCTGCACGACGTGCTGAAGTGTCGGAAAATCGATGCTGTCGATGACCTCCTGAATGGCTGTTTTCAGCTCAGCAGTGGTTTTGCCGTTATTACTGTACACCATGTCTTTAATATAGCCCCACAAAATGGAGTCGCATGTGTTCAGATCAGGAGAATATGGCGGCCAATCGAGGCCCACGCCAGTGGCCTCTGAATACCCCAGAGGTAGAAGGCGATCCTCAGACTCTCTGGTTTCGATGGGGTCGAGCTCCGTTTTGCATGAACCACATATTGTCGAAATCAACGTCACTTTTGATAATGGCGATGAAATCATCTTCCAAAACCTTCACGTAGCGTTCGGTAGTTACCATGCTATGAAGGAATACATCTACATCTACATTTATACTCCGCAAGCCACCCAACGGTGTGTGGCGGAGGGCACTTTACGTGCCACTGTCATTACCTCCCTTTCCTGTTCCAGTCGCGTATGGTTCGCGGGAAGAACGACTATCTGAAAGCCTCCGTGCACGCTCTAATCTCTCTAATTTTACGTTCGTGATCTCCTCGGGAGGTATAAGTTGGGGGAAGCAATATATTCATCCAGAAACGCACCCTCTCGAAACCTGGCGAGCAAGCTGCACAGCGATGCAGAGCGCCTCTCTTGCAGAGTCTGCCACTTGAGTTTGTTAAACATCTCCGTAACGCTATCACGGTTACCAAATAACCCTGTGACGAAACGCGCCGCTCTTCTTTGGATCTTCTCTATCTCCTCCGTCAACCCGATCTGGTACGGATCCCACACTGATGCGCAATACTCAAGTATAGGTCGAACGAGTGTTTTGTAAGCCACCTCCTTTGTTGATGGACTACATTTTCTAAGGACTCTCCCAATGAATCTCAACCTGGTACCCGCCTTACCAACAATTAATTTTATATGATCATTCCACTTCAAATCGTTCCGCACGCATACTCCCAGATATTTTACAGAAGTAACTGCTACCAGTGTTTGTTCTGCTATCATATAATCATACAATAAAGGATCCTTCTTTCTATGTATTCACAGTACATTACATTTGTCTATGTTAAGGGTCAGTTGCCACTCCCTGCACCAAATGCCTATCCGCTGCAGATCCTGCAGATCTTCCTGCATTTCGCTACAATTTTCTAATGCTGCAACTTCTCTGTATATTACAGCATCATCCGCGAAAAGCCGCATGGAACTTCCGACACTGTCTGCTAAGTCATTTATATATATTGTGAAAAGCAATGGTCCCATAACACTCCCCTGTGGCACGCCAGAGGTTACTTTAACGTCTGTAGACGTCTCTCCATTGATAACAACATGCTGTGCTCTGTTTGCTAAAAACTCTTCAATCCAGCCACACAGCTGGTCTGATATTCCGTAGGCTCTTACTATGTTTATCAGGCGACAGTGCGGAACTGTATCGAACGCCTTCCGGAAGTCAAGGAAAATAGCATCTACCTGGGAGCCTGTATCTAATATTTTCTGGGTCTCATGAACAAATAAAGCGAGTTGGGTCTCACACGATCGCTGTTTCCGGAATCCATGTTGATTCCTACATAGTACATTCTGGGTTTCCAAAAACGACATGATACTCGAGCAAAAAACATGTTCTAAAATTCTACAACAGATCGACGTCAGAGATATAGGTCTATAGTTTTGCGCATCTGCTCGACGACCCTTCTTGAAGACTGGGGCTACCTATGCTCTTTTCCAATCATTTGGAACCTTCCGTTCCTCTAGAGACTTGCGGTACACGGCTGTTAGAAGGGGGGAAGTTCTTTCGGACCAATTGTTCCCTGTCTGGACATTGCATACCAGACAGTCAGCCGTTGAGGCTGAAGAGACTTCTCTATCGCGAAATGCGGATTCTCAGTCCTCCAAATGTGCCAATTTTGCTTATTGACGAACACATCCAAATGAAAATTGGCTCCCTCGCTAAACCAAACCATACTAAGTCCCATTATGCCCCTCGATCAACCGTACAGTTTGCGCCGGCCGGGGTGGCCAAGCGGTTCTAGGCGCTACAATCTGGAACCGCGCGACCGCTGCGGTCACAGGTTCGAATCCTGCTTCGGGCATGGATGTGTGTGATGTCCTTAGTTACGTTTAAGTAGTTCTAAGTTCTAGGGGACTGATGATCTCAGAAGTTAAGTCCCATAGTGCTCAGAGCCGTTTGAACCGTACAGTTTGAGTGTCCTAACGCATATCGTTTTGACGCTTTAATTTCATGTAGTTCAATAATTGCTACCTGTTCTTCGCTTGAAACAGAATAAGACAGTCCACGTCCGACACGGTTCCCCTAATGGTGTTTCTACCACATACCTCCTGGGTGTATGTTTTCTTTAATCGCGTTCTTTAATATAAACTTGAAACGTGTAACACACAGGGAGTTCAACAGATAAAAATGAAGGACAAAATGGTATTGTAAGTTAAGTATGTGAGCCCAGATATTTCCGAAATATAAAACTGTACTATATAATCCGATTAGAATCATGATTCATTTCGTAACTAGATAGGAACTGTAACATCTCTATCAGTGCAGGGAATGACAATTGACTCTCAACAGAAACAAATGTGAAGTATTGCCAAATATATGACAGAAAGACTCTTTATTGTACGATTAATACCCAGCTGCTTCACTCAGGGAGTTGATATGAGATTGTATAGTAGTTGGAATAAAGGAATTAACTAGAAACTATTAGAGGAAATTTTTTTTAAAATTGAAAACATATTCTAAGCATTTTACCATACTTGCTAAAGTATAAGAGGTAAAAACTTTTTAATGAAAACATGTTCTAACTATGTACAATACTTTTTTACAAACAACATTTTTCATTTTGTTATCTATGGGATATATGTACAATTTTTTCGAATATCCTATTCGAGAGCAACCTACGTATAGTTGACCGTAAAGAAACAGAAGTCTTTGAGATTGATTGCCACAATATTTTAAAATTTGCCCTTGCGCTTTGTTAATTGTAAAACTGTAGGTTACCCTGATCTCATATTGCAATCTTTTAAATTGGAGTGGCAGTTCAGAAGAGATCAGTTGTATTCTGGAGATAAAGAGCATGTCTCCTTTGTACTTTCCAGTTATAAGTTTGGCTTCGATGATGTTATTCGATAGCTGTTTGACGATCACCCTTGTTCCATTACATAGTTTTGGTGAGTTGAGATTTCTGAGTAGTATGTGCTCGGAGATCCAATTGTAAGTCGAAGGCACTGTAATGTCATTTCTAGTACTTGCAAAGAGTTTAGAAATTCTGTAGGGAAGTTCACACTTTCCTCAAAGTTTACCATCGTGTCGACCGATTTATATATTTTCTCTTCACCGGGAATTTTGTTTTGAATATTAAAGTTGATATCGTCAACAGTATTATTTTAGTTGCCAGAATTGCCCTTTCAGATAGCCAGTTGTGAACAACGTTTGGAAAAATTTGGTCGATGAGTTCGTTTTCAGTAGTGTCTATGTTGCAGAAATCGCTGTTGAGTTTAATAAGGCCCGTCGTCTGGTCAGTAGTGTTGTTTCGCCTTTCGATAGCCGAACTTTCATTTTTTTTTTTTTTTTTTTAGTCGCGGTATTTGTATGTGGGGCCGGAGATGTGATTTTTAAAGCATTTTTACAAAATGACTTCGACAAAATTTCCAATTGGTGTGATTAACGTCAGTTAGCTCTAAATGTAGATGAGTTGGAGAAACAACTCTCGTCTGCTGGTGCTTGACTTTGGGTTCAAAATTGGTTCAAATGGCTCTGAACACTATGGGACTTAACTTCTGAGGTCATCAGTCCCCTAGAACTTAGAACTACTTACATCTAACTAACCTAAGGACATCACACACATCCAGGCCCGAGGCAGGATTCGAACCTGCGACCGTAGCGGTCGCGCGGTTCCAGACTGTAGCGCCTAGAACCGCGCGGCCACCCCGGCCGGCTTCACTTTGGGGGTAACGGGAAGTGTTTGTCGAAAATCTCCTTGAAAGTATGAGTAGAGTTCCTCCTATCAATTCAGTTTTCTAGTAAGTCTTGTAACGTTGTGTCCATGGCTTCGGGTGATTTTTTATGTGACATTGCGCATTCGTCCCAGTAGATAATTTTAGCTTGCCTTAGAAGTTCACCTCGTCCAGGTGCTCTTGAGATTTTACATGCCGGGAATTGTTCTTCGGCTACATTCAACGGTATTTGTAGGGCAGAATGGGCAGTTCGTCCCCCCTTCCACAAGTGTGGCTGCAAGTCCGGATGATGCCAGTGCAAGTGCGACCTGTTGTTTAGCACTTGTTCCCACCAGCAGTAGATTTATTAAAAACGTTTTCCCGGTGCCGCCTCGTGCCTCCAAGTAAATAATTCCGCCAGTGTTTTTGTCGATCAGGTTCACGATAACGGGGTGAATTTTCTTTTGATTGTTATTGAGGAGTGGTTTGTTGTGAGCAATGCATTGAAGTAGTTCGTTGAAGTTGTAGCCTTTTCCTTTTTGGTTTCAAAGTTTAGCACACTGATAGCGTTTTTTCGCTGTGCTTGCATCCCAATTTGAACTAAGGTCTCGTTGTTTGTTGCTAAACATTTATCTTAATAGACGAATGACTATTTCATTGGAGATGTCGTCGTTGAATTCGATGGTCAGTTCAGGATAAGTTTGCCGGATTTGTTACGGTATGTCATCACTCGTACTTTCTTTGAAGGAGCCACACAGCTGTTTTGGATTCGACCGGTTTCGTGTTGTTCAGCAGAGTGAGGCTTCAACCAGTGGTTGTTGTTTTCCAGTAGTCCTAAGCGTTGGCATACTTCTCTGTACGTCCGACATAGGTAACCGTCAACAGTCTTGAGAACTGCGAGATCTGTTGATCCCCGTATTGCGTGTAGGCTACATCCGGAGATAGAAACATTCGGCGTTGTTCGGACGTAGTGCTTACTCGGCCTGGTGCGCCAGTTTTTTGTTTCCTTCCTGATGTTCTGCTGGAATTTCTTGTTTTCGTCGTTGAAAGATTTTTATTGTTGTGTTCCTCGTATAATAGGTAGGGCGTCGACATTTATTAATGTTTTCGAGAATGGATGCCTTTGGCATAACTGGTAAAAAAACTGCTACTGTTGTGTTCTGAGGTAATTCGCTTGTGCAGTTTTTCTGGCGGTGTTTTTTGTGAAGTAAACTCTCAGTCTATTCTCCAAAACTACTGCTAGATGTTGCTCAGTTGGTTCGCGTTCGTGTGGCTGCACCTACGATACGGCTCTCTGTATCGCTGAGGCACACAAGCCTCCCCACCAACGACAATGCCATATTTTTTAAATTATTAATTTATTTATTGACTTTCTCAGTTATTATTTCTTTGCCCTCATGTTTATATAGCACGTAATAAAAGTAGGAGAGTGAGTCAAATGAAAAACCTTAAATTTGTAATAACAAATCGAAATTTCGCGGCGTTATCCTGTACGTTGGTAAGCATGCTACAAACAGCGTGCAGAATGGCCTGTAGGTGGAAGCATTCTGTAGATGAATACATCCCGTCACAGTATCAGTATAAAGATGGCCGCCCCACTAGCGACTTGCACCAATGAAGAACAGCCTTCTGTTATTCGGTTTTTGTGTAGTGAAGGTGTGAAACCCATTGAAATTCATCAACGAATGAAGGTTCAGTACGGTGATGCATGTTTGTCACAGCAACAAGTCTACGAATGGAGTAGGAAGTTTGCAAATGGTGTGACTTCTTTGGAAGATGCTCCTCGTCCAGGTCAGGCATAACGAGTTGTGACTCCACAGAACATGCAGCAGTTGAAGCCATAGTGAAGGAAAACCGCGGAGTGACACTGAATGACACTGCAGCATGTTTACAGATTAGTCATGGGTCAGCACACCACATTATGCATGATGTGCTCCAGTTTCACATAGTGTCTGCAAGGTGGGTGCCACGGCAGCTGACTCCTGAAATGAGAGAACAACGTATTGATGCTTGTGAAGAACTTTTTCGGCGCTTTGAACGAGAAGGTGATGATGGCTTCCTTGCAAGAATCGTTACTGGGAACGAAACCTGGGTTCACTTCCACCAACCGGAAACGAAGAGAGCGAGCAAGGAATGGCGCCGTTCCTAATCAGCAAAATCGAAGAAGTTTCGAACAGAACCATCAGCAGGGAAGGTGATGCTGACTCTCTTTAGGGACAAAAAAGGCGTCATTTTGGAGCATTACATGCCTTGAAGGGACCACTGTCACCAGTGAATCATACACAGACCTCCTAAAAAAATCGTCTGCGGCCTGCAGTCAAATCAAAGCGATGTTGATTGCTGTCAGCCACTGTCCTTTTGCAACATGACAATGCAAGGCTCCACACTGCCTATACAACAGTTGCAACAATCACAGACCTGCATTTAGAGTGTCCTCCTCATCCACCATACTCACCAGACCTTACCCCAAGTGATTTCCATATGTTTGGACCACTCAAAGACGCAATGTAAGGAAAGAAGTTCCGTTCTGATGAAGAGGTACGCCACGCGGTGCATGTGTCGTTGTGCAGACTACCAAAAGAATTTTTTTCTAAAGGAATTTATGCACTTTGTAAGCGCTGGAAGACTTGCGTTGAGCGTGGGGTAGATCATGTTGGAAAGTGATACAGCTTTGTACCATTTCTGCACAATAAATAATATTTTCAAAAAATTTAAGGTTTTTATTTGACTCACCCTCGTAAAATTTAGTGGGCGCTTCACAGCGTCCACCATTGACTGAAATAAAGCGTAAATACCGAGTCAGAGAGTGGGCCGTCCTCTCATAAGAAAACATTTCCATCTACGTCTACATAAGTACTGCGCAAGCCAAAGTATGGTGCGTGGCGGAGGGTACTCTGTACCACTACTGGTCATTTCGTTTCCTGTTCCTCTCGCAAAGATAGCCTCCGTACGAGCCATAATTTCAGTTATCTTTGTTGTCGTTACGTGAAATTTGTGTTGGCAGCAGTAGTATCGTTCTGCATTCAGTTTCAATAGAGTTCCCCAAAAAGAACTTCGCCTCCCCTCCATGGATTCCCGTTTGACTTCCCAGAGCATCGTCGTAACACTTGCATGTTGATAGAACCTGCCGGTAACAAATCTGGCAACCCACCTCTGAATTTCTTCGATGTCTTCCTTTAATCCGACGTGAAGTGTATCCCAAACACTGGAGCAGTACTAAAGAATGGATCGCGCTACTGTTGTATACGCGATCTCCTTTACAGATGAGCCACACTTTTCCAAAACTCTCCCAATAAACCATTTACCTTTCCTACTGCAATCGTTACATGCTCGTTCCATTTCACATCGCTTTGCAGCTTTTCGCCTAGATATTTAACCGACGGAACTGTGTCAAGCAGCACGTTACTAATACTGTATTCCAGCATTATGGGATTTTTTTTCCAACTCATCTGCATTTAGAGCTGACTGACGTTAATCACACCAACTGGAAATATTGTCGAAGTCATTTTGTATCCTCCTACAATCAGACTTCAGCATTGTCAACAAACAGCCACAGACTGTTGTTCACCCTGTCCGTCAGTTTATTTGTGTACGTAGAGGATTACAGCGGTCCTGTCACACTTCACTGGGGCACTCCTGACGTGACCCAAGTGTCTTATGAGCTCTCGCCGTCGAGTACAGTATTCTGGGTTCTATTACTTAAGAAGTCTTCGAGCCACTCACCTCTCTGGAAGCGTACTCCATAAGTTCGAACTTTCGTTAACAGGCTGCAGTGGTGCACCGTACCAAACGATTTTCGGGAGTTTATGAATCTGAATTCCACGCACATGTAGCGTACAAGCACCACAACTAGTGGCTTCCGTTGCTATTGGAGGATTGGAGGAATGCGTATCGTGTGTGTGTGTGTGTGTGTGTGTGTGTGTGAGAGAGAGAGAGAGAGAGAGAGAGAGAGAGAGAGAGAGAGAGAGAGAGAGCGTTCAGTGAGCGACACACAGGCTTGTTAGCGGCACATCGCCTGAGTAGCTGGATGTTCAAAAGGTGCTGGTAAGAAACCGTCGCTATGGTTTGCCACTTTTCGGTAATTCGTTCGTTCGCCATTCACAACTCCGCATACTTTCACAAGCTGTCTATTAAATTGTCCTCACAATAGATGCCAGCCAGATACATCCGGATTAAAATCTTGCACTAAAGCAGTTTGCAGGACTGATATTAATCACTAGATATCTAGTATATGGATAATAATTAATTCGTGGTTATGCTCAGAGACGACGACTGTCTAGTGTAGTTTATTTGTTTGGTAGGGAACAGAGTGGTCATTAGTTTGCGAGGCGAATATGTCTGTGGTGATAGTAGCGTAACCCAGGTCAAGATTAGGCCGAAAGATGACAGTTTTGTTTGCTGCGTGTTAATCGAGTAATGTCACCGAATGAGAAATAAGAATTTTACCCATGATCGAAAGACAATAATCCCATTGTTACGTTATTTTTTTATGTGGTGCATGATCTGTAAGATTTTCATAGGTCCATTCATTTCAGACGAGCGAACGACTGGGCAGAATTACTTGCATTTTGTGGAAAATTTGTTTGTTGACTACTTTGGTTCAAATGGCTCTAAGCTCTATGGGACTTAACATCTCAGGTCTTCAGTCCCCTAGAACTTAGAACTACTTAAACGTAACTAACCTAAAGGACATCACACACACCCATGTCCGAGGCAGGATTTGAATCTGCGACCGTAGCAGCAGCGCGGTTCCAGACTGAAGCGTCTAGAACCGCTCGGTCACAGCGGCAGGCTGACCACGTTGAGGACGTGCGTTGCACTGTACTTCCAGCATAACGAAGACCCTCCACATTTTACCAGACGTGTGAGGGAAACCTCAAGCACACTTATCCTGATCGCTGGATTGGTCGTTATAGTCACCCAGCTCGCCAGACCTTATGCCGTTAGACTTTTGTGTATGGGGTTGGTTCATCTCGTGTGTACAAACGGAAGGTGAATACGCGAGATGAACTGCTTGGTCGCATCACGGACGCTGCTGCCCTCATTAGGGTACGAGTGGAAGCGCTCAGACAAGCTACACATCCGGCTCTCCCAAGAGTGGACAAATGCATTGAAGCTGACGGTGGGATATTTGAATATTTATTGTGGACCGTACAAGAGCTGCAACGTGACGCGTTCGATAATGCTTAGAGGTCAATGTCTTAACAATATTCTTCAATTGATGCTTTGTAAAAGGCATGTTGTGCTGTTTACTAACTGTTGTACATGTCTGCATCTGTAAACCTGGCAGTGTATAGAATGATACAAAAAATAAACAACAATGTACCGGGTGATCAAGAAGTAAGTATAAATTTGAAAACTTAATAAGCCACGAAATAATGTAGATAGAGAGGTAAAAATTGACACACATGCTTGGAATGACATGGGGTTTTAAGAGAACAAAAAAAGTTCACAAAATGTCCGACAGATGGCGCTGGACAGCAAAAACGTCAGTGACTGCGCATGACAATCGTATATAAAAGGAGCTGTAATGAGAGAGAGAATCAGATGCGCCAGCAGTCGCAGCATGTTGACTGTACCTGAAAAGGCGCTTTTAGTGAAGCTGTATTATCAGAATGGGCAATGTGCTAGTTCAACGTTACGATGCTATCGCCATAGGAAGGGGATTCGAACGGGTAAAGATCCATTGTCAAATGCAGCTGTGGCGAGAATGATTTCGAAGTTCGAAGCCACGGGTTGTTTAGACGATAGACCCCGTAGTGGCCGACCGAGCACAAGGCGTAATGCTGCTGAGACAGTTCAGGAAGAAATGGAGACTGTAGCGTGTTCGTCTATGCACGGGTAAGTCAGCGCTCGTGCAGTCGCACGTCGCACCGGCATTCCATACACTACTGTTTGGTTGGTACTGAGGCATACCCTCCGATGCTATCTGTACAAAATCCGTCGGCATCATGTACTGCTACGTGGCGATTTAGTGAAGCGGAGGGCAAGTGCGGTGAGGGCGTTTGAAAAGATGGCGGAAAATGACGATTGGTTGAGTAACGTGTTGTGGACCGACGAAGCCCATTTCACGCTCGGAGGGTCTGTCAACGCCCACAACTGCAGAATTTGGGCTACCGAAAATCCTAGAACTGTCGTGGAAACTCCGTTGCACGACGTGAAAGTCACGGTATGGATTGAATTTACCACATCTACCGTTATCGGGCCTTTTTTCTTCGAGGAAATGCGTGAGTCTGGTTTTGTAACTGCTACTGTGACGGGTGAGAGGTACGCCGATATGTTACAGAATCGCATCATCCCCAGCCTGGCTGATCACCTGCTGGAACGTACGATGTTTATGCAGGATGGCGTTCCACCCCATATTGCTAGACGCGTGAAAGATCTCTCGCGCGCGTCGTTTGGTGATGCTCGTGTGCTCAGCCGCCACTTTCCTCATGCTTGGCCTCCCAGGTCCCCAGACCTCAGTCCGTGCGATCATTGGCTTTGGGGTTAACTGAAGTCGCAAGTTTATCGTGATCGACCGACAGACATCTCTAGGGATGCCGAAAGACAACATCTGACGCGAATGCCTCACCATAACTCCGGACATGCTTTAAGTGCTGCTAACAACATTATTCCTCAACTACAGCTATTGTTGAGGAATGATGGTGGACATATTGAGCATTTCCTGCAAAGAACATCATCTTTGCTTTGTCTTACTTTGTTATGCTAATTATTGCTATTCTGATCAGATAAAGCGCCATCTCTCGGACGTTTTTTGAACTTTTTTTTTGTTCTAATAAAACCCCATGTCATTCCAAGCATCTGTGTCAATTTGTACCTCTCTATCTACATTATTCCGTGATTTATTCAGTTTTCAAATTTATACTGACTTTTTTATCACCCGGTACATTAAATGTGTTCTGTCTCGGAAGCCGTTCGGAACAGTGCATATATCCATATGAAACTTTTGGCTTCAAATGATCGTTTCTGTCACATCCCTGAAAACTGGCTGTTGGTCCTGGTACACCTTGTATATTTCAAGGCAAGCGAGTGGTTGCTCCTAGTTACCGCCTGCTTTGCTACTGCTGAGATCGGGTTCTATTTTGGTGTGGTAGCTGTGTGTGGAAAATAATGTCGCTCTGTTGCCATGTGCAGTTTGCGAGCCCGACGACGCGGTGGAGGTCTCGGAGGACGTGTCACGGACCAAGTACAGCTCGGAGAGGCACATCGTGCCGCACTCGTCCTGGAGCCTGCGGCCGCAGCGACAGGGACTGCAGCTGGCGCACCCGACGCCGTACGTGGTGGTGAAGCACACGGCGGGCGGGCGCTGCTTCGGTCTCTCCGATTGTACACCCGTGCTGCAAGCCATACAGGTGTGTTTGCTTAGTTTCTGCCAGTTTTCAAGCTCCCTGCATCAATAACACGACACCGGGTCACACCAGGCCCGCGACTTTTACCCGCTCCACATTAATAAGCCATACTGCTACACTCGTACACTATGTGATCAAAAGGATCCGGACACTTGGCTGAAAATGACTTACAAGTTCGCGGCGCTCTCCATCGGTAATGCTGGAATCCTTGATGACAGCTTCCACTCTCGCAGGCAAACATTCAATCAGGTGCTGGGAGGTGTCTTGGGGAATGGCAGGCCATTCTTCACGGAGTGCTGCACTGAGGAGAGGTATCGATGTCGGTCGGTGGGGCCTGGCACGAAGTCGGCGTTCCAAAGCATCCCAAAAGTCTTCTGTAGGATTCAAGTCAGGACTCTGTGAGGGGCAATCCATTACAGGGATGTTAGTGTCGAGTAACCACTCCGCCACAGGCCGTGCATTATTAACAGGTGCTCGATCGTGTTGAAAGTAGCAATCGCCATCCCCGAATTGCTCTTCAACAGTGAGAAGTAAGAAGGTGCTTAAAACATAAATAAATGTTCAAATGTGTGTGAAATCTTATGGGACTTAACTGCTAAGGTCATCAGTCCCTAAGCTTACATACTACTTAACCTAAATTATCCTAAGGACAAACACACACACACCCATGCCCGAGGGAGGACTCGAACCTCCGCCGGGGCCAGCTGCACAGTCCATGACTGCAGCGCCTTAGACCGCTCGGCTAATCCTACGCGGCAAAGACATCAATGTAGGCCTGTGCTGTGACAGTGCCACGCAAAACTACAAGGGGTGCAAGCCCCATCCATGAGAAACGCGACCACACCGTAACACCACGGCCTCCGAATTTTACTTTTGCCACTACACACTCTCGCAGATGACGTTCACAGGGCATTCGTCATACCCACAATCTGCCTTCGGATCGACACATTGTGTGCCGTGATTCCTCACTCCACATAACGTTTTTCCACTGTTCAATCGTCCAACGTTTACGCTCCTTATACCAAGCGAGGCGTCGTTTGGTATTTAGTGGCGTGATGTGTGGCTTATGAGCAGCCGCTAGGAAACCAAGTTTTCTCACCTCCCGCCTAACTGTCATAGTACTTGCAATGGATCCTGATGCAGTTATTACAAATTACGACCCTCTTCAAGTGTCGGCGGTCTCTGTCAGTCCACAGACGAGGTCGGCCTGTACACTTTTGTGGTGTACGTGTCCCTACACGTTTCCACTTCACTATCACATCGTAAACAGTGGACCTAGGGATGTTTAGGAGTGTGGAAATATCGCGTACAGACGTATGACACAAGCTGACCATGCTCGAAGCCCGTGAGTTCCTCGGAGCGCCCCATTCTGCTCTGTTACGATGTCTAATGACTACTGAGGTCGCTGATATGGAGCACCTGGCAGTAGGTGGCAGCACAGTGCACCCAATTTGAAAAACGTATGTTTTTGGGGGTGTCCGGGTACTTTTGATCACATAGTGTATCAGTATTAAACTAATGAGTACTATTACATATTTCTTACAAAACAGAAAAAGATAAATTACTATCTCAAGTACCCTGTTTTCCACAAGGATGCCGAAAAAGTGTCTGAAGAAAACAAAGTACACTCTAAGACTAAAAACGGAAGAAAGGAAAAAGACAAATAAGCGACACTCCACGAGGGAATTATCCGAAAGAGATGGAAACCTACAGATCTGATGTATATTTCTAGACAAACAAATGATTACAATTTCAGAAAAATTGGGTGATGTATTCAAGAGAAAGAACTTCACAAAATAAACAGGTCAATAACGGTTTGGTCCACCTCTGGCCCTTACGCAAGCAGTTATTCCCCTTGGGACTGATTAACAGCGTTGTTGTATATTCACCCGAAGAATTTCGTGCCAAATTCTGTCCAGTTGCCGCGATAGATCGCCAAATTGTCAGGATGGTTTGAGGACCCTGTCCATAATGCTCCAAACGCGCTCTTGCCGTGCACAGGCGAGTGTTACCTTGCTGAAATGTAAGCCCAAGATGGCTTGTAATGAAGGGCAATAAAACAGGTCGTAGAATATCGTCGACGTACTGCTGTGCTGTAAGGATGCCGCTGATGACGACCAAAGGGGTTATGCTATGAAAAGACCATCGCTCCTGGTTGTCTGGCCGTATGATGGGTGACAGTTAAGTTGGTATCCCAACGCTGTCCAAGGCATCTCCAGACACGTCTGTGCTAATCTTCGGGACTCAGTTCGATGCGGGACTCATCACTGAAGACAATTCTACTCCATTCAATGAGATTCCAGGCCGAATACGTGTCTGGAAACGCTCCGGACAGCTGAGTGGTACCAACCTGTCGCCCACTATCCACCCCGACAACCAGAAGTGATGGTCTACGTGCCATTTGTTTTCATAGCAGGACCTCTTTGGTTGTCATCCGCGACACCCTTACAGCACAGCAGTACGTCGACGATATTCTACGTCCTGTCCTGTTGCCCTCCGTAGCGAGCCATCCTGGGCTTACATATCAGCAAGATAATGCCCGCCCGCACACGGCGAGAGTTTCTACTGCTTCCCTTCGTGCTTGACAAACCCGACCTTGGCCAGCACGGTCGCCTGATCGCTCCCCAACCGAGAACGCTTGGAACATTATGGGTAGGGCCGTCCATGCATCTCGGGAATTTGAAGATCTAAACCGCTAACTGGACAGAATTTGGCCCGATATCTCTCAGGAAGACATCCAACAACTCTATGAATCCATGCCGAGGCAAATAACTGCTTACATAAGGGCCAGAGGTTGACCAACGTAGTATTGGCGTGTTCAGTTTTGTGAAGCTGTACCTCTTGAATGAATCATCCAATTTTTCTTAAATTGTAATCAGTTGTTCATCAGTACATGTACATCATATGTACCGATTTCTGTCACATTCGGATAAATCCTTCGCGGTGCATCGCTTTTCTTTTCTCTCTTTTTTTTGTCTTAGTGGCTCAAATGGCTCTGAGCACTATGGGACTTAACTGCTGAAGTCATCAGTCCCCTAGAATTTAGAACTACTTCAACCTAACTAACCTAAGGACATCACACACATCCATGCCCGAGGCAGGATTCGAACTTGCGACCGTAGCGGTCGCGCGGTTCCGGACTGTAGCGCCTAAAGCCACTCGGCCACTCCGGCCGGCTTGTCTTAGTATATTACAATAACAAGCTTCGATTGCAAGCACTTTTATTCACAAGATATATTATTTAAGTAAAAGTTAAAATTTAAACTTTCAAATAATAGTCTGTTCATCCCACCGTTGCTCAGTTTTGTTTGCAGTGAATAATTCTATATCTTTGTTTTTCTTGTCAGTTTTTGAGACATCGCCATAACCGACACTATGCAACCAAACGTACTCTTCTCACGTTATTCACCAAAATGAAACTGTTAGTCAGTCTATAGAACGAGTTATAACGACAATGAAAACTCTTGTAGTTATTTATCGTTCTCTAACGCGCAGAGCACTCTCCAGCATCATACAGGGTGTACAAAATAAAACTGGCCCGAAAAAAATATTTTCAGTAATAACGACACGGGACTGACCTTTGTTAATGAACATCACAGAAAATGCTGGAAATGACTATCGTTGACGTCAGTCCAGCGATGTGCTCGATTTATCAGTGAGAGACACACGTAGCATCTTTGCTAGAGGGAAGGCAGCAATGGCGTTTTCGATCTTCTGCAGCAGCTCTTCTAGTGTGTGAAGATTATTTAAGTAGACCTGACCATTCTATCTGCTCCACAGGTAAAACTCACATGGAAAGACATCAAGCGATTGAGGCGGCCAGGAGATTTCACCGCCGCTTCTAACTGCCTTCAACTCACCACACACCCCCAGCACAAGTTACGAGCTTGTTAAGGTGGTGTGAGGTGTTGCTCCGTACGAAAATATAAATGCAGTTCTTCATGCTTTTTGTCTGTAGCTCGTGGTCTTGCGGTAGCGTTCTCGATTCCCGGCGGGGTCAGGTATTTTTGCTGCCTGGAGATGACTGGGTGTTGTGTCGTCTTCATCATCATCATTCATCCACATTACTATTGGAGGAAGGCAATGGCAAACCACCTGCACTAGGACCTCCCCAAATACAGCGGTGCGGGTCTCCCGTATCGTCCACTACGCTCCTCGGAGTATGGGACCTCATCATCTTCTGTGAGTTGGTCCACATATGGATTAAACAATATATGGACTTACTGGTTAGCATTAACAATTTGTTGAAAGAATCGAGGTACGATGCGGACACTAGACATTGCGCTCCAAATAGCAATCTTGAGATCCGCGTTCTGATGGTGATTTTCCTAAGCCTAATGGCACTTGGTTGTTAGCTCGCACATCCTGGCAGACTGAACCATCCCTCATCTGAAGAAATGAAAATATGAGGATCCAAAAATCCTGATTACACCTCACTGAGAAAACACCAACAAGCGAAAGTTTTTCTGGACGCTTTAACTCGCGCACTACAGTAAATTTCTAAGGATACAGCTGCAGGTCGTTCTTGGCAAAGTTTCGACACGACTAGGTCTCAGGTCCCACTTGCATGGTGTTGAGATTTTGTCGGACTTTGTTCATTCAAGCAACTCTGCTTTCCAAACTCTTTTTCCGTAGTATTACGCTGCAGAGCCCGTTTCGCGTCATTTTCCCACTAAATTCTGTATTGCAGACCTTGCTGGAGGTTTTGCTAAAAAAGTTTGCCTCCTAAACTCCTGTACTAACAGTACTGCACATAAATCTCGACAGTGAACACTAGTCGCTAAATGGATCTGCTCCTCTCATTCACTCGGACATAAAGACATAGTGAAGTACTCGGAACAGAGCATGCGGGACATGCACATGTGGAGACATATGGCAACACCTGACTGGTGCATCGAAATTACCGTTTCCAGCGTTTTCTGCGACAGGCAGTTTTGTTCATTAACAACGGTCAGCTTAGTTCCGCGCCAGTCTTAGGGGGCTCTCACGTGCTCAGTGCTACGTGCGTAGTAATAGTGTCAATACCGGTATACTGCGCGGAAGTCTGACAATAATATTGCGCAGACTCTATGCCCGGGACGAGTCAGTTACCATTGTGCCTTCGCAGCGAATATGTCTGTGCTCCACCATGTGAAACTGTATGCGTGGATTGCGTCTGAGCTGCTTGCCTCTCCAAACACAAACAGAAATTATACGGAATGAGTGAAACCATTCTGAAAATCTTCCAGTAAACTTTTCAGTGGACGAGAGGCACGTTCACTGCGGCCTAGGTTCGTAAATCACAGCAACAACTAATAATGAATTAAACAAATGAACTGTGTAAGTTTTCTTGTACATGTCCTATTTTGTGTATATTTCTCTACTGTCATAAATGTTGCAGACGTAATAAAACAGTTATTTACTTACTACTGATTGAAAATCATATGACCTTATGTCCGCATGAGACAACTGTTACAAGAAGAAAAAAATAGACGCTTACGTTCACAAGACAGCTGACCTGACCTTATCTGACATGTCTCAACACTGCTACAAGTAAAATAAACGTTTCTACTTACTGCCATGACACCACTATCATCAATTTCCTCTGTTACGGTGGACAACAAGGTATCTGGCGTTTCCTGACCATTCTGGAATTTTTATTTCTCAAGGTACCGCATGGCGCCTTAATATACATCCTCTAGCATTCTCCATGATTTTTGTCATTTACTTTTTTCAGTTCTTTGAGGAAATTTGTTTGGAGAAAACAAAGTTATTGGGAGCGAACTGAATTTCTCTCGGAGCGACAGGAACTGTCGTTAATTGTGCATCATCACCCTTATTCCGAACAATACGCTGAGCGAACGTCAGTATTTTTAAACTCTTCGATCTGCATATTGAGCGTGTGAGGTACCCTTTATAAATATTTTCCGGGACAATATTACTCGTAATTTTTCCAGTCTGTATATATACAGGGCTATTACAAATCATTGAAGCCATTTCATAAATTCACTGTAGCTCCATTCATTGACATATGGTCACGACACACTACAGATACGTAGAAAAACTCATAAAGTTTTGTTCGGCTGAAGCCGCACTTCAGGTTTCTGCCGCCAGAGCGCTCGAGAGCGCAGTGAGACAAAATGGCGACAGGAGCCGAGAAAGCGTATGTCGTGCTTGAAATGCACTCACATCAGTCAGTCATAACAGTGCAACGACACTTCAGGACCAAGTTCAACAAAGATCCACCAACTGCTAACTCCATTCGGCGATGGTATGCACAGTTTAAAGCTTCTGGATGCCTCTGTAAGGGGAAATCAACGGGTCGGCCTGCAGTGACCGAAGAAACGGTTGAACGCGTGCGGGCAAGTTTTACGCGTAACCCGCGGAAAATTGGCTCATGCCACAACTGGAGACCGACAGCGCCGACTTCATCTTTCAACAGGATGGTGCCCCACCGCACTTCCATCATGATGTTCGGCATTTCTTAAACAGGAGATTGGAAAACCGATGGATCGGTCGTGGTGGAGATCATGATCAGCAATTCATGTCATGGTCTCCACGCTCTCCCGACTTAACCCCATGCGATTTCTTTCTGTGGGGTTATGTGAAAAATTCAGTGTTTAAACCTCCTTTACCAAGAAACGTGCCAGAACTGCGAGCTCGCACCAACGATGCTTTCGAACTCATTGGTGGGGACATGGTGCGCCGAGTGTGGGAGGAACTTGATTATCGGCTTGATGTCTGCCGAATCACTAAAGGGGCACATATCGAACATTTGTGAATGCCTAAAAAAACTTTTTGAGTTTTTGTATGTGTGTGCAAAGCATTGTGAAAATATCTCAAATAATAAAGTTATTGTAGAGCTGTGAAATCGCTTCAATCATTTCTAATAACCCTGTATATGCGCTGCTTTACCTGAAGAGCAAGTTGCAGTATTCGAGGAGGGGGTTAGTGAGCTCTTCCTCTAGCTTTTCGGAATTGCAATGTCCGTCGAAAACATTGACTACGCCACTTCATAGGTAGGTACGACACGATACTGATCGTTTAATTATTAATTTGTGTAGGATGAGTCAGAATCAGGGAAGTTTTCTATGTGCAGTGATACGTCAGCATTCCAGTTCCTCAAATAAGAGTGCGGGATATTGTTCACATTTTCCATTTTATTTCCAGAGAGCGTCAGTGAGCACATTACTTTGAACACTAAAGCTTATTTCTGTGAAATACTTCAATTATTTAACGGCTATTGCGGTTTCGACAGACTAGTCATTATCAACAGCTCTACAGGATTTCATAAATATTTATTGGACGATGGCGGCGTCAGGATATTCTTGGAGTCAACTGTTCTGAGAGTCTCCTACTGCAGAGCTGAATGGGTCTAGCCACTGTAAATTCCCGTATGGCCAGATGTGGTTGGTATATACACATGCTTTTACTGAAGATAAAGTAAAATAATTGAGACTTGGTACTTAGGGAAATGCAGGTTTCGGTGTGGACGGGGCCGTAATCAGTTACCGTTGGTTGCTCAGTTTTTTTTTTCTTTAATCACGTACCGCACAGTTTATTTGGAAACAATTGCAAATAAAGTTGACAATAAGGAACAATTATCAAATTTCACTGTTAAGACACAAAGTCTAATTAAAAAATTTCTTAAGCAAGTTGCACTCATGGCTGAAGGCCATATTGACCAGAACTTTAAATTATTTGTCAGCTGAAGGCCCCAGTAGCAATAACTCAAAAAGCCATCTGACGGCTGAAGGCCTGGATAGCAAAATCTTAAGAACCAGTTAACTTCTCCAAGAGATACTAAAATATTCTTTAAAAAAGACAACCATCAAAATTTCACTATTAAGAGATAAAATCTATTAAAAATTCTGAAGACCAATTGCGTTCACTGCTGAGGGCCTTATTGACAATAAATTCAAATTATTTCTCGGCTGAAGGTCCCAATAGTAATACCTCAAAAATAGTTGGACGGCTGAAGGCCTGGGTGGCAATTTTTTGAGAAGCAATTAAACTTCTTCCAGAGATATTTAAAGAACAACATTTCAGTGTTAAGATACTTTGTCTAATTAAAATTTCGTAAGACAAGTTACACTCACGGCTGAAGGCCTTATTAACAAGTAATTCAAACTCTTTGTCGGCTGAAGGCCCAAGCAGTAATAATTCAAAATTAAAATTAAAAAAAAAAACAATCGTCACAATCTGACCAAATCAAGAGAGAAATGGGCCTCAGACAGTGCTCCAAGGATCGACCTGGGGAAGTCGCTCAACTTCGTAAACAATGAGACAGACAGCCAAGAGTTGTTCTCACTTAACGGATGGCAACTCAAAGTAGTGACTGTTTGAACGCAGACCAACACTCTTGCAAAATCTACCTAATGTCTGATAACCAATACAACGATGGAATAACCCAGGCAAGGCGGAACCGGCGGACAGCACTGCGTCTTCAGAGTCCGGTGTTTAGAACATCCAGATGCAGAAGGAACCACTACGACCAAAGTAGTCCAAAACAAACAAAATGTCTGAAGCAGAATCAAGGAGGCTGTCGAACTGCACGCCGCACCGGACAGCACCGGCAAGGCGAGGGAAGGTACACTGCCGCGAAAATACGCTGACCTCCAGGGGAGGTAACTGGGGCGTTAGCGGCCACTAGGCAGAAACATACCGCTGGTTGAACTTCACCAATAATAACACAAGGAATTCAATGATTAATAATAAGAAGTGGAGGACGGCGAATTAATTTCGCCAACTCCAAACACTCCACTCGTTGCTCTTCGTCTCAGCAAGCAGCAACGCGCGAACAAACGGCGTGATGTCAAAATAGTGGATGTTTCGCTACTGGGTTAATGTTCACTCAACTCAAACATACTGGGTCGTGTAGACAACGAGGTTGTGGCCCTCACAACTGCAGCCCCTCAATCCGGCAGTGCGCCAGTGGTCCCGGCATGTCCTCACACACCGCTGGACCTCACTGCTGCTCCGTCCCAACCGATCTCCCCGACACAATCCGACACGGAAAACACTTGACGTCCCACCAAAGATAGTAACACCGTACTAGATATCGATAACCGCTCCTGCTGCCACTCGTGGACAGACAATGCTAGCAAACGTAGTGGCGCCAGTAAACACCAAAAGAAAACGAGACGCCACTATCCCTATTACACGATGCCAACCTACCAACGGCACCAACGCGAGCTACAACACAGCTCAATAATGTTTATTGGCTCAAATGGCTCTGAGCACTATGGGACTTAACATCTATAGTCATCAGTCCCCTAGAACTTAGAACTACTTAAACCTAACTAACCTAATGACATCACACAACACCCAGTCATCACGAGGCAGAGAAAATCCCTGACCCCGCCGGGAATCGAACCCGGGAACCCGGGCGCGGGAAGCGAGAACGCTGCCGCACGACCACGAGCTGCGGACAATAATGTTCTATTACATCACTGTAAAATACTCTCATAAACTATTTTAAATCTGCCAAGATGTATTTCGTAATGTTTAAAGCTCTAGTATTTCTTATCTTTTTTATGTCAAAGTGACAGTGAGTAGTCATTCGAAACCAGTATACCCATTATAGAATTCCCGTGATTATTTGAATGAAGCAGGATAGTTTTGGTCATGTAGTATGTGATGGAAAGAACATCTAATACCACTGTAAATGGAAAAACGTAGTAACCTATGACAACGAGGGCATGCTAAAAAGTAATGCCTCCAAATTTTTTATGTGAGAACTCCTGAAACTTTTTAAATACGCCGTGGCCGAGCGGTTCTAGGCGCTTCCGTCGGGAACCGCGCGACTGCTACGGTCGCAGGTTCGAATCCTTCCTCGGGTATGGATGTGTGTGATGTCCTTAGGTTAGTTAGCTTTAAGCAGTTCTAAGTTCTAGGGGACTGATGAACTCAGATGTTAAGTCCCATAGTGCTCAGAGCCATTTGAACCATTTTTGTTATTAATATTCTACATCTTTATTCTTCATGTCTACATATTTGCAGCCCTCTGCTGCTAGAGTGCGCCATATTGTAGCGCGTAGCATGGCGGTGTGTGTCGTAACTACAGGGTATCTACAATTAAAGTTCCATTTTTAAAACCCTGCCCACAATGACGTCAAATTTTAACAGCATGTTATTGACGCAGGGAGAGATGCTCTCGTAGTTTTGTCTCCTTGCAGAGCTGTAGCAGCGCCGTGCAGTAATGTTGTCTATGTTTTAGGTAATGAAGCGGGGGAAAGGTTTTGTTTGCAAACAATTTTTAAACGGAATGTCATTATGGAGCATTTATTTAAGAAACATCATAAAATGAACTTATTCACATTGATTAGCTATTAATGGTACGAGAGCATGGTCTATCACATGACTAGATCGAAAGGCGTTATATCGATGACTGCCAACTATGGCGCACAGTCTGTAACATGAGCATACAACGGGTATAGTTCGTATAAGATCTTACATTTTCGGTTATGCCAAAGTATTTATTTATTTATTTATTGATAACAACGTGTCGTGGTAATTCAAAATTACGGAAAGATTGTATTTATAAGCCGTAAAGTTATTCATTTATTTATTAATAACACGTCCTGACATTCTAAAATTACTGGAAGATAGTATTCGTGAGCCGTAGATTCCCCTCATGTCTGAGTGGCAAAAGTCAACTTTTGTTTGCAAATATTTATTAATAATAGTTACTTGATTCGCGCCAGAATAAACGTACTTCTCCTATGTATCTCTTTGCTGACGTCACGAGCGATTTCTTCATCGGCACCACATCCCACTGCTCTGAAAGCGCCAGATGGCCTACCACCTCTGCTGGCCAGTGTGGTAATCTAGCGCCCGCCCCTTACTTCGTACGTACTGCAACGCTGATACATCCACGTGAAATAGCAAAGCTGGAAAGAAAGTAAAATGAGCTGTTATCTGCAAATAAGGGGTACCTTACAAGTTGATCCGATGTGGCCACAGAATTGCAGGAGGGGTCGGGCGGTGGTGTGCAAACATGCAGTGCACGGAGAATTGTCCGAGCGTTGGACATGCCTGCGAGCTCGATGCATGTATCTTACGAAACTTAGTGCATTGCTATCCGTACAAAATCACCCATGTTCAGGAACTGCTTCCTGCTGACCTGCTAGCAAGAGAAACGTTCACTCTGGAATTTCTTGCTCGCATGGAAGTAGATAATGAATGGTTGTGGAACATTCTGTAGCTAGACGAAGCCCATTTCCATCTCCAAGGTTGTGTCAATACGCAGGACTGCAGAATATGGGAAATGGAAAGTCCACACGCACACCAACCGGTACCACTTCATTCTGGAAAGGTGGCCGTGTGGTGCAGGGCTTCTTTTATTGTAGGGCCTTATTTTTTCGAGGACCTGAGTCCTACAGGTTGTGTTACGTGTACTGTCACTGTAAACACTCTGTCAGTCCTTTTGCTCACCAACGTCATTCTACCCCTTCAACAGCATGGATCTATGAGTAGGATACACAGGGTGAGTCACCTAACATTACCGCTGGATATATTTCGTAAACCACATTAAATACTGACGAATCGATCCCACAGACCGAACGTGAGGAGAGGGGCTAGTGTAATTGGTTAATGCAAACCATAAAAAAATGCACGGAAGTATGTTTTTTAACACAAACCTACGTTTTTTTAAAAATGGAACCCCGTTTGTTTTGTTAGCACATCTGAACATATAAACAAATACGTAATCAGTGCCGTTTGTTGCATTGTAAAATGTTAATTACATCCGGAGATATTGTAACCTAAAGTTGACGCTTGAGTACCACTCCTCCGCTGTTCGATCGTGTGTATCGGAGAGCACCGAAATACGTAGGGATCCAAAGGGAACGGTGATGGACCTTAGGTACAGAAGAGACTGGAACAGCACATTACGTCCACATTCTAACACCTTTTTATTGGTCTTTTTCACTGACGCACATGTACATTACCATGAGGGGTGAGGTACACGTTCGACGGGCGTTTCATAGGACGTGGAGGACGCATAAATTGGCCAGCCCGTTCTCCTGATCTTACACCTCTGGACTTCTTTCTGTGGGGTACGTTAAAGGACAATGTGTACCTTGATGTGCCTACAACCCCAGAGGATATGAAACAACGTATTGTGGCAGCCTGCGGCAACATTACACCAGATGTACTGCGGCGTGTACGACATTCATTACACCAGAGATTGCAATTGTGTGCAGCAAATGATAGCCACCACATTGAACATCTATTGGCCTGACATGTCGGGACACACTCTATTCCATTCCGTAATTGAAAACGGAAACCACGAGTGTACGTGTACCTCACCCCTCATGGTAATGTACATGTGCGTCAGTGAAAAAGACCAATAAAAAGGAGTTAGCATATGGACGTAATGTGCTGTTCCAGTCTCTTCTGTACCTAAGGTCCATCACCGTTCGCTTTGGATCCGTACGCAATTCGGTGCTCTCCGATACACACGATCGAACAGCGGAGGAGTGCTACTCAAGCGTCAACTTCAGGTTACAATATCTCCGGATGTAATTAACATTTTTCAATGCAACAAACGGCACTGATTACGTATTTGTTTATATGTTCAGATGTGCTAACAAAACAAACGGGGTTCCAATTTAATAAACGTAGGTTTGTGTTAAAAAACATACTTCCGTGCATTTTTTTATCGTTTGTATTAACCAATTACACTAGCCCTTCTCCTCACGTTCGGTCTGTGGAATCGATTCGTCAGTATTTGATGTGGTTTACGAAATATATCCAGCGGTAACGTTAGGTGACTCACCCTATATATATATATGCAAGACAGCGCTTCTCTGCACACTGCACAACTAGCGAAACGGCTGCTGCAGATGCATTTCAGAAATGCTAGGAATATCAGTCGTCATTGCTCAACAGTCTGGCCATCCAGATCAGCTGATCGTAATCATTGTGACTTCTGACTTTGGGTTTATCTGAAAGAAGTTGTGTTCAGTGCTCCAATTACGAACGTAGTTGAAATGAAGGCACGTACTGAGCAACGCATTCTGAGCGTGACCCCCGAGATACTCCGACCTGTTGCGGAAAATGCTGTTTCTCGATTTCAGCTTGTGGGAGAAAGTGTTAGACAGCATATTGAACAGTGTCACAAGTGTAACCGGCCCGCCCGGTTGGCCGTGCGGTCTAACGCACGGCTTTCCGGTCAGGATGGAGCGCCGGTCCCCGCCACGAATCCGCCCGGCGGATTTGTGTCGAGGTCCGGCGTGCCGGCGAGTCTGTGGATGGTTTTTAGGCGGTTTTCCATCTGCCTCGGCAAATGGGGGCTGGTTCCCCTTATTCCGCCTCAGTTACGCTATATCGGCGATTACTGCGCATACAAGTTCTCCACGTACGCGTACTCTACCGCGCAAACATTGGGGTTACACTCGTCTGGTGTGAGACGTTCCCTGCGGGGGTCCACCGGGGGCCGAACCGCACAATAACCCTGGGTTCGGTGTGGGGCGGCGGAGGGGTGAAGTGGACTGCAGAGGGGTGAAGTGGACTGCGGTAGTCGTCGTGGGGTTGCGGACCACTGCGACTGCGGCGGGGACGGAGCCTCTCCGTCGTTTCTTGGTTCCCGTCTAACATAACGTAACTGTAGCCTGCCGAATTAGTGTAGTCATGCACAGTAAACAGTACGTGTGATATAATGTGCAGCTATAGTAGTCGTCGTATTGTGATTCATCTGTCATTAATAGCCGACCCCCTCCCCCTTTTACGTAAAGATGCCTACAGCGCCATCTATTGGTAAAAAATGTTCGCAATTTTTTTGTTTCAATATGCAGCGAAATTTTGACATCTACAGCGTTTCGATATTGGAACTTAAATTATGCACACCATGCATGGCGGTGCGTTAGAAACAGCGTGCTGCAATCGAGTTTCGAATTCGAAGAGCTCGTTCACAGATGGAGCACCGTCTCAATCACCAAGACAATGCTAGACCACACAAGAGCACTGAGACATCTACAACGATCTGACGCCTTGGGTTCACTGTCATCGATCATCCTCTATAAAGTCCCGACTCTGCGCTATCCGATTTTGATCTGTTTCCAAAACTTAAGAAACTTCTTCGACGACGTAACTTTGGTAGTGATAGAGCGGTGCAAGCAGAGGTGAGGTTGTGGCTCCGTCAAAAAAGTCAAACATTATACAGTTACGGAATCAACGAACCGGTCTCTCATTGGAAGAAATGTGTGTCGTCGCCAGGGTGACTACGTTGAGAAATAAATGTGTAGATATGAATAATAAAGATGTAGAATGTTAATAACGTTTCTTTTATTTGAAAAGTTCTAGCAGTTTTCACATAAAACATTCGAAGGCATCACTGAATCACAATTGGAATCAGTGA
Source organism: Schistocerca cancellata (assembly GCF_023864275.1). Taxonomy (NCBI): domain Eukaryota; kingdom Metazoa; phylum Arthropoda; class Insecta; order Orthoptera; family Acrididae; genus Schistocerca; species Schistocerca cancellata. Next base: position 643,922,325 of record NC_064630.1, on the reverse strand, counting down.
ACTCATACAACTACCTGCATTTAACCATTTCTAGGGATATGTGATGATGACATAAGCTCAGTTGTAGGTAAGGAAGGAGGCCGATTTAACTGCAGAATGAAAGCGTTTCATTTTAATCTGTCATTGTACCCGCAAAGAGAAATAATTCTGCATTCTATGAACTGAATGAAAGGCAATTTTATCAAAACTAGACTTATTCGTCTTCATGGAGTTACCGCGATCGTTACTTATAAAAATGTGTCCAGATTTAGTCTCCAGGTAGCTTACCTTTATTTCCATATGACTGTTTTATGGCGAACTGCCCATCTTCACATCTATTACAAAAAAATATTTTGTAATTAAAATTGGTTCAAATTACAAATGGTTCAAAATCTAAGTTCGGAAAGCTCCTACATTCTTAAGAAATTAGTTATAAGTTTCTGCAACGTACCTTATGTTATAGTTACAGAGTAACCTGTAGAGTGTGGAACTGAAATTTCATTTTCATAACTAGCCGTAGACTAGCCTGCTGCAGCTTTATACTTTTTTTTTTTTTAAGAAACGTTATTTGAGCAACACCTCAGCGCTGAAAAGCCTCCTCTATTTGTAGACACTGGACTGATGTAATTCATAACAAATGCTTCTAAAATAAAACACTGTTGTTGTGTAATTTAATAGCATTAAAATATTTTAAAAGCATTTTGTAAAGAAATCATCAAAATTTCTTTGAAATATTTTTATATAAATTCCAGCCCGCGAAACTGTTTTAGCACTTGAAAGTACCCTCTATGGACTGATATAATACTGAAAAGATGTTCCTAAATGTAACAAATGAAGCATTAATGACGACATTATTATTATAAGAACTGTAAAAGATACTGTTGACATGTTTTAAAGCTTTTTTGAACTTTTTAACAATAATAATTTCCTCATCGACGTTACATTTAGGAACCTTTTTACCAATTACATCAGTTCACAAAGGGCACTTTCAAGCGCTACAAACTTTGCATCTCTTGCTTCCCTAGAGAAAATATTTTAAATTTTTTTTGATAATTGTTTTATAAAGTACTTTTAAAATATTGTAATGCTATTAAATTCCGCATCACTGTTTTATGTTATACGTAGGAACTTTTTTTTAAGAACTATATCGCGCCCGCCGGTGTGGGCGAGCGGTTCTAGGCGCTTCACTCTGGAACCGCACGACTGCTACGGTCGCAGGTTCGAATCCTGCCACGGGCATGGATGTGTGTCATGTCCTTACGTTAGCTCTGTTTAAATAGTTCTAAGTTCTAGGGGACTGATGACCTCGGATGTTAAGTCCCATAATGCTCAGAGCCATTTGAACCATTTGAATAATGAAACTTCCTGGCAGATTAAAACTGTGTGCCGGACCGAGACTCGAACTCGGGATCTTTGCCTTTCGCGGGCAAGGTCCCGAGTTGGAGTCTCAGTCCGGCACACAGTTTTAATCTGCCAGGAAGTTTCATATCAGCGCACACTCCGCTGCAGAGTGAAAATCTGATTCTCGAAGCATTTGAATTATATTAGCGCAGCAGATGTTTTGATAATTTGTTTATAAAGTTCATTTAAAATATTTTATTGCTATTAAATTCCACATCAGTGTTTAATGTTATACACAGGAACTTTTCTTACGAATTACATTAGTGCTGTATATGTTGCACCAATGAGGCTTCTTAAAAAAGTATATGAAGCCTCAGTAGACTAATGTATGGGTAGTGATGACGGTGGACTTTCAATTTCATATTCGCCAGGTTACTCTGCACCTGCATCAGATGGTATGTACAACAAATTTCTATTATAAGTAATTTCTTAAGAACGCTGAAGCTTTCTGAACTTAAATTTTAAACCACTTGTAATATGCACCAATTATAACTACAAAATAATTTTTGAAATAGATCTGATGATCGGCAGCTTGCCCGAAACCGGTCATATGGAAATAAAGGGAAGCGATCTGGAGGCTGAATTTGGACGCTTGTTTTCCTTTTCTTTATGAAAGGCTGTAATGTTGATGCATTAAGTTGTTCTGAAAGTGGTGCTGATATTCAAGACAATAAAAGCGGGTTAAAAGCTGTGAGCTATATGGTGAAGTTAACCTTGCATTACTGAGCAACTGTTTCACCAGGTATCGAGTGTAGCTTACCAAATTCCCAACCAGACTAACATTAATTATAATCTTTTAATAGTCATCTTACGACAACCGGTGATATATATATATATATATATATATATATATATATATATATATATATATATATAAAGAGAATTTAAATAAACAGAAATAAATCGGTTTATATTTGGACATTTATTTTAACATTGAACATTGTTTCGTTAAAATTTCAGCATATTAAACTTGATTCATAACTAAACTGGTGCCTTATGTAGGATTGTGAAACTGCGAGTTTGTAATCTTACGGAACACATCAAATATGGAACCAAGATTGGAAGACTGCATACAACACTGCATTCATAAAATAACACATGAAGAACGTTGAAACACTTGCAAGAGGAAATTAACCACAACCAACCGATTCAATTTTCACCCAAAGAAGTTACGTTCGTAGCGCAATCCTGTCCATCATGAAATTACCACACACTGGTATACTAAATTCATAGTAACTCTCTGCGAAATCTTCCCGAAAAGAATAGCTGAGGGCTACTTTGATGATTATGCCACATGCCTCACGTGGTCAACTTGGTTTACACAAAGAGTGTAACTCCACAATAATTTTTATAATTAAAATAAATTACATCGAAACGCAATTTTCAAAATAAAAACCTCGAACTGGTTACTATCGTCTTACTATTAACGTGATGGGTCAAACAATTGTATAAGCACGTGGTACTGGTCTCACAAAGTACACCCCACGTGGGTTGAACATAAAGAAAAGTAGCTATATTGAAAAATATTGTCAAGACGAAACGTTATATCTCACGCACATTCGCATTTAAGATTGATGATCTTAGTTAGAGTTACGGTTCATCAACACGTGGTTCCACTTTGCTCACAAAGTAGTGACAAAGCAACTATTGGAAGATATTCTGAACTTCACACTCGAATTACACTGCGTTGCAATTTAAGATAACATAAGATATTTTAGATCTAAGCCTGAAACAAAGGTGATTAAATTTTCAGTTAGGCTGAACTTAAGAAATCCATTGTCCTACGGACTTAGCAGAGAAGTGCTTAGCCGGAGATCTTACCACTTCAGACACTCGCCGCAGACAGACTGCCATGGGCCCCTAATGAGGGTGGTTCACAGATACAAACGGAAGTGACCAGAGAGGCAGCTTCCTATACCAACATGACAAGGGACGGACAGGACCATACTAAGAATAGAAACCTCTTTGCTTTTAGAAAGCGTAGCTACCTGTTCCGACGTTGGTCCTACTGTTCTCTAGCAGACAGGCTTGTCTGCTACCGTCAAGCATGCAAGTAGAAATACATTTGCTCATTCATCCTTTCACACAGAAGGGAAGGAGGATGACAGTATCTTATCATACACAGTATATAAAAGAAAGCTGATGTAGGTTCTTTATGAGACTGTGTGACATGAATTACGTATAAACTGTGTTTTAAAGTGTAGTAGTGTGACAGATCGTTCTTGTTTATGTGTAAATGTAACACGTTCCACTGCTCAGTCTGCTCCCAGATAGAGTCAGACGCACCACAGTAAACTTAGAAGTGGAATGTATGCCGCAAATGACAACAGATTTAAGAAATTAACATGAAAGGAATCCAACAGAGACCTTTCAAGGCAGCATACATAGATAGTGGATCTAGAACTGAAACTTGTGGCACTCCATAATTGCGTTTTTCCCCCCAGTCAAGAAGTCTTCCTTGTTCGCAGGAGCTGCACTGGCAGAAGTATCAGCAGCCGGAGATCTCCTACAACTTCTTGATCGACAGCAGCGGCAATATCTACGAGGGTCGGGGCTGGAACGACACGAACACCAGTAGTAGTTTCGTGCAGAGCTGCAAAGTGGAGGTGGCGCTAATCGGCAACTACGTGGAGCACAACGTGACGAGGCAGATGTCGTCGGCTCTGCGCTGGCTGCTGGACGAGGGCGTGAGGACGGGCATGCTGGCGACCGAGTACCGCCTGCTGGCGCACAACCAGCTCAAGAAGACGCTGAGCCCGGGCCGCTGGGCGCTGATGGAGATCGCCGACTGGCCGCACCGCTGCCGCTGGGACTGCTACCGGGGCGTCCTCTGCACCCGTCCAGCCGACGGCGACGACAGCTCCGGCCAGTAGATCTGCTTGTTCAACAATCCAATCTTGTCATCACGAAATATCATTATGTAACACAGTTGACAACAAACATGTAAATAAATGTAAACTTTTCTGGTAAATACGCTCTCTACATTCTTCTTTCTTCTTCTTCTTTCGCTTACGCCATAGTCCCACAGCGATCGGAGGGTCGGCGTGGTGAGAATGGATTTCGCAAGGTAAGTTTTAGGGGTGGCCGGATACCCTTCCTGCTGCCACTGCGAACCCCCAGGGATGGAATCAGTGTACCCCAGCTGGCTGCATCTAGTGTAAATCGTGAAATAGTGCGAACGTGTTCCAGATGTCTGCGACGCGTGTAACTGAGGCGGAACGTGGGGACCAGCCTGGTATTCACCTAGCGGGATGTGGAAAACCGACTAAAAACCACATCCAGGTTGGCCGGCACACCGACTCTCGTCGTTAATCCGCCGGGCGGATTACATCCGGGGCCGGCGCGCCTGCACGAGTCCAGGAAGCAGCACAGTAGCGCTCTCGGCTACCCTGACGGGTCAAATACGCTCTCTAGATTGTCCTGTTCGAAATCATCATAATCTCTGTAAAGAAAACATAAAACTGTATGTCAACAACAAACAAAAACCACCGTTTGCATTTCAGTTTCTGACTAAGGGCAAGGACAAACTGTTAAGTGGCTCTCCTTTGGTGCGCTGTCAACGGTGTGGAACTGGAACCACGTGGCTATGTGAGCCTCCAACACAGACGCAAGTGATGGCAGTGAAGTGGTGTTCGTAAGTCATGGGGCAGCGATATGCACATATACGAGGGTCACTCCAAAAGAAATGCACACTATTTTTTTTAAATCCATCTTTCATTCTACACTACTGGCCATTAAAATTGCTACACCACGAAGATGACGTGCTACAGACACGAAATTTAACCGACAGGAAGGCGATGCTGTGATATGCAAATGATTAGCTTTTCAGAGCATTCACACAAGGCTGGCGCCGGTGGCGACACCTACAACGTGCTGAGATGAGGAAAATTTCCAACCGATATCTCATACACAAACAGCAGTTGACCGGCGTTGCCTGGTGAAACGTTGTTGTGATGCCTCGTGTAAGGAGGAGAAATGCGTCCCATCACGTTTCTGACTTTGATAAAGGTCGGATTGTAGTCTATCGCGATTGCGGTTTATCGTATCGCGACATTGCTGCTCGCGTTGGTCGAGATCCAATGACTGATGGCAGAATATGAAATCGGTGGGTTCAGGAGGGTAATACGGAACGCCGTGCTGGATCCCAATGGCCTCGTATGACTAGCAGTCGAGATGACAGGCATCTTATCCGCATAACTGTAACGGATCGTGCAGCCACGACTCGATCTCTGAGACAACAGATGGTGACGTTTGCAAGACAACAACCATCTGCACGAACAGTTGGACGACGTTTGCAGCAGCATGGACTATCAGCTCGGAGACCATGGCTGCGGTTACCCTTGACGCTGCATCACAGACAGGAGCGCCTGCGATGGTGTACTCAACGACGAACCTGGGTGCACGAATGGGAAAAAGTCATTTTTTCGGACGAATCCAGGTTCTGTTTACGGCATCATGATGGTCGCATCCATGTTTGGCGACGTCGCGGTGAACGCACATTGGAATCGTGTATTCGTCATCGCCATAGTGGGGTATCACCCGGCGTGATGGTATGGGATGCCATTGGTTACACGTCTCGGTCACCTCTTGTTCGCATTGACGGCACTTTGGACAGTGGACGTTACATTTCAGATGTGTTACGACCCGTGACTCTACCCCTCTTTCGATCCCTGCGGAACCCTACATTTCAGCAGGGTAATGCACGACCGCATGTTGCAGGTCCGGAATGGGCCTTTCTGGATGCAAAAAATGTTCGACTTCTGCCCTGGCCAGCACATTCTCCAGATCGCTCACCAATTGAAAACGTCTGGTCAATTGTGGCCGAGCAACTGGCTCGTCACAATACGGTCAGTCACTACTCTTGATGAACTGTGTTATCGTGTTGAAGCTGCATGGGCAGCTGTACCTGTACACACCATCCAAGAGCTCTGTTTGACTCAATGCCCAGGCGTATCAAGGCCGTTATTCCAGCCTGAGGTGGATGTTCTGGGTACTGATTTCTCAGGATCTATGCACCCAAATTTGCTTAAAAATGTAATCACATGTCAGTTCTAGTATAATATATTTGTCCAATGAATACCCGTTTATCAGCTGCATTTCTTCTTGGTGTTTATCATCTGCATTTCTTCTTGGTGTAGCAATTTTAATGGCCAGTAGTGTACATGTTTGAAAGTTTTACAGTGTTTAGATACTTCCTTTAGGAGCAATATCTTCATTTCTCCACATAATTTCCATCCTTCTCAACTGCCTTACGCCATCTTGAAACCAGCGCCTGCATACCCGCACGGTAAAATTCTGGACCAACCTGTTGGAGCCACTGTTTGGCAGCGTGCACAAGGGAGTCATCATCTTGAAACCTTCTTCCACGAAGAGAGTCTTTGAGTTTCCCAAAGAGATGATAGTCACGTGGAGCCAGGTCAGGACTGTAAGGCGGGTGTTTCAGTGTTGTTCATCCCAGTTTTGTGATCGCTTCCATGGTTTTTTGACTGACATGTGGCCGTGTATTGTCGTGCAACAGCAAAACATCCTGCTTTTGCCGGTGTGGTCGAACACGACTCAGTCGAGCTTGAAGTTTCTTCAGTGTCGTCACATATGCATCAGAATTTATGGTGGTTCCACTTGGTATAATGTCCACAATCAAGAGTCCTTCGGAATCGAAAAACACCATAGCCATAACTTTCCAACAGAAGGTGTGGTTTTGTATTTTTTTTTCTTGGGTGAATTTGCATTGTGCCACTCCATTGATTGCCTCTTCGTCTCTGGTGAAAAATGATGGAGCCATGTTACATCACCTGTCACAATTCTTCTAAGAAATTCATCTCCACCATTCTCGTACTGTTCCAAAAGTTCGCTGCATACCGTTTTTTTTGTTTCTTTGTGAGCTGCTGTCGACATCCTGGGAACCCATCTGGTACAAACCTTTTTTAACGCCAACACTTTCAGCATTCTGCAAACACTTTCTTCCCCTATTCCAACGTAGCGTGACAATTCGTTCACTGTGATGCGTCTGTCAGAAGTCAGCAACTCATTAACTCTCAGCACATTGTCTGGAGTGTGTGCAGTACGAGGCCTGCCGCTATGAGGACAATCCTCGATATAGCCGTGATTGCTTTCATCACGTAACCTGCTTGCCCACTAACTGTACTGCAATCGACAGCAGCATCTCCGTACGCCTTTTTCAACCTCTTGTGGATGTTTCCCACTGTCTCGTTTTCACAGCACAGGAATTCTATGACAGCACGTTGCTTCTGACGAACGTCAGGTGTAGCAGCCATCTTGAAGACATGCTGTGACGCCGCCACTCTCGGGAACATGTTGAACTAAGTTTGAAAACAAGCGGGAAGGATGTATCTACACACTGTAAAACTTTCACACATGCAGAATGAAAACTGTATTTTTACAAAAATAGTGTGCATTTCTTTTGGAGTGACCTTCGAAAAAGGAATTGGGGGGGGGGGGGGGGAGATCAGTATTGCGTACACAAGGTAAAAAAGAGCAGTGCACTGGAGAAGCTGTCATTTGTACTTAAGGTGAGTAACGTGAAAAGGTTTCCAACGTGATTACGGCTGCACGACGCGAGTTAACAGACCTCGAACACGGAATGGCAGATGGAGCTAGACCTAGACGCATGGGACACTCCATTTAGAAAGTCGCAAGTGAATGCAACATTCCGAGATCCACTGTGTCAAGAGTGTGCTGAGAATACCAAACTTCAGGCATTACCTCTCACCATGGACAACGCAGTGGCCCACGGCCTTCACTTATCGACCAAGAGCAACGGCGTTTGCGTAGAGTTGTCAGTGCTAACAGACAAGCAACACTGTGTAAGGTAACCGCAGCAATCAATGTACGACGAACGTATCCATCGGACAGTACGGCTCAATTTGTCGTTAATGGATAATGGCAGCATACGACGGAAGCGAGTGCCTTCGCTAACAGTACGACATCGACTGTAGCGCCGCTGCTGGCAACGTCAGCATGTTGTTTGGGCCCTAGACGACTGGAAAACCGTGGCCTGGATTAAATGAGTCCCGATTTCAGTTGGTAAGCGCTGATGGTAGGGTGCGGGTATGGCGCATACCCCACGAAGTCCAAGTTGTCAACAAGGCACTGTGCAACTTGTTGGTGGCTCCATAATCGAGTGGGCTGTGTTCGCATGGAATGGACTGAGTCCTCTGGTCCAGCCGAACTAATCATTAACTGAAAATGGTTATTTTCGGCTACTTGGAGACTATTTGTAGCCATTCATGGACTCTTGCTCCTAAACGACCATGGAATTTTTATGGATGACTATGCCTCATGTCATCGGGCCATGATTGCTTGTGACTGGCTTAAAGAACATGAATTGGCCAGGTCACTTCGTGCACAGAATCCTGCACCTGGAGCACTTTCGCAATCAATTATGTACGGGTATAGAGGCAGCATGGCCCAGTATTTCTGCAGGAGACTTCCAACGACTTGTTGAGTCCATGCCGAGTTGCTGCAGTATGCCGCTTAAGACGAGGTCCGATACGATATCAGGACGTATCCCATGACTTTTGTCACCTGAGTGTGTGCATACTTAAAAGTCGGTAAGCCATCAGTTTGGAAGTAATTTACCTACACGATAAGAGAATTTGCCAACTAATCTCCAGAATTGCGATTTATTTTACTGCATAACTGAAGAGTTAAAAAATACCAGAACGAGATTTTCACTCTGCAGCTGATATGAAACTTCCTGGCGGATTAAAACTGTGTGCCGGAGCGAGACTCGAACTCGGGACCTTTGCCTTTCGCGGGCAAGTGCTCTACCAATGTTTTTTTTTTTCATTTTGTTCGATATAGTTCGTTGCATTTGGTCTGGGCGGACGTTACAAGACATTGAAACGTCCCCTTTGAACAATTTTTACAAAACTGTGCTTAAACTGACACACAATATTTTTAGCGCAACGCAATCTGACTATCAAAGATCCCTGCAAAAGAATGGCCCTGAGTAACATTAAACTATACCTTTCAGAAATCACTTACCTCACAAAAATCTTCGTTACTCGAACTACTGCAATACAGCGAGCGCCACTACTGCCAGCTAAATAAAAGATTCAAACTACGGAAGGCACTAACTACTGATAGGGATAGTTAGCAAATGAAAGATATTAATAGAGAACAAACAATGTATTTACCTTAATATCATCACAAGTCATAATATATGTAATTTCAAAACTCCGCCATCTCTCTCCTCACATCCACCACTGCTGGCGGCTCACCTCTAACTGCACAACGCAACGCGCTGTTCACATCCAGCTATAGCAGTTCATGACAACAATGGCAGACAACAATGCAAACTAGCCACAGACTGCACACAGCACAGCCAGTGATTTTCATACAGAGCGCTACGTAACGTTGCCAATAAGAAAACATAAACAGCAAACTTACATAAAGAAAACATAAACAGCCTACTTACATAAAACATAAACAGCCTACTTACATAAAGAAAACATAAACAGCCTACTTACATAAAACATAAACAGCCTACTTACAACATCCGTTCAAGTTGATCGTTGACTCCTTGACTCAGTTTTTTTATTACAGAGAGCACGCAGCCCTCTGACCGAACACGCTGAGTACCGTGCCGGCACCAACTGAGCTACCCCAACACGACTCACGCCCCGTCCTCACAGCTCACAACTTTACTTCTGCCAGTACCTCGTCTCCTATTTCAGCCGTCTTTATTCATCATAAATGAATAACGCATACATATACATAAGAATGGCCTAATGTTAAGCAGGTGTTAGTAACTCGCCAATGTCCGCCACCGGAGTGGGGACTTACAGGGCGACACCATGTGAAAACATATGTATATATAAGAAAGGAAAAGAAGCAAACACAAATGGAAAGACAAGAAAAGACAAGAACAAAGACGGTTATTCCTCCTGTTGACAGGCCCCAGGAGTCAAGGCGAAGAGATATCCAGCAGCCTATCCGACGCCGGCTCGTTCCATCAGCCTTGGCGCCGTCATATGTTCGAAGATAGCTCTTGCAGCAGCTCTGCAGTACCCTCGTGCTTAGTACCGCCAGTTCTCGGGGTCGAAATCCAAGTGCAGAAAGGTCCCTCGCCGACGCTGGAGACCATACACCCCTCCAATTCAATGTTGCGGTGGACACAGTAACCTCCTCGACGTCTCGGTGCAGGTTGGAGATGGCACGCCGGATGGACGGCGTGTCGTAGCAGGCCGCCTTCTGGGAGTGACACCAGTCGAGCCGGAGATGGTCTCCGACTACCTGGGCGTCGATCACGCGGGCGATGCCGTCTTTAAACGCCACCACGTCAGGCTTGCGGATTCCCTCAGGTGTTCGGAGGTGGGGCTCCACCGAGACATTGAAGCCCCTCTGCACGAGTCCACGAGCGACATAACGCACGATCGCGCCATGTCGTTTAATTCAGGACCCGTGCGTCCTGAAGCAAGCCTGTAGTACGTGGTTGGCGCTCTCCACGGCTTGGCAGCCCGCGCGACATCTGGTGTCCGCCGCCCGCCCCCGACTGCGCCGTGCCCTCGTCGGGAAGGCGTTGATGCGGGCGCGGAGGGCGTCGATGTAGTTACGCCCAGATAGCAGGCGACTGGTGTCGGCGACCCATTGGTGTTGCCCCTTGACGGCGGCGGAAGATGACAGCGCCGCACCGTCAATGGCAACGTGCAGGCGCGCGGCCCACATCTCTCCAACCTGCGTCGACGATTTGAGGAGGTGGCCCTCCCACGTCAGGTGCCGCTCCAGCACCTCGTTCTCACGCTGCACCTCGTCCAGGCCTGCACCATCGAAGGCTGGCCCTATCTTCTTTAACGCCAGGAGACGGAACCGGCGAAGGGTTGGCATGATGGGATGCCGAGGCCCCCCTGGGCAACAGGAGCGTGGAAGTAGCCCAGGGGAGTGTCCGCCGGAAGGCGGAACCATCTCCTGACGGCGGCCCTGATGGTCACGTCCGCAGCTTTCAGGGCACCCACTCGGGTGCGGCTGAGGGCCAGCCCGTGGTACAGGCCAGGGAGAAGTACATTGGTGAGAGTGTGGAGGCGCTATTGCGGCTTGAGCGGAGCTCGGGAGATGACGTCAAGCTGCTCCCCCAGGTGGCGTCGGGGGTTGAAGACGCAGCGACCCGCGGTGGAGAATTGCAGCCCCAGGTACCGGAAGGTTTCACCCACACGTAGGGCAGGCACGGTGGTGTTGCCTGCCTTGAAGGTAACGTCTCCGTCTACCTTCACCTTCTTGTCGCGTCCAGACGCGACCAAGGCGAGGGTGAAACACTTCTGGGCGTTGATCTGCAGCCCCAGGTGTGCGAGGGCTGCGACGGCTGCGTCGATGAGGGACTGCAAGCGCCTCGCAGTCGATGCGAACAGCAAGACATCATCTGCAAAGGCCGCAGCGTTGACTCTGCGACCAAGAATCCGAGCTCCGATGTGGGAGGGAAGTTGACCCAAGACATAGTCCGCCGCAAAATTGAAAAGGAGGGGGGAGAGGGGATCGTCCTGAGGTACGCCCCTTGACGGCTGCACAGACACGCGCACGCCGGCGCCGCCCGCTATCACTGTCGTGCTGCCCTCGTAGCACCTCTCGACGTACTCGATAAAGCAATCCGGCAGGCCATGCGCCCTCAGCACGGGGCGGAGGGCAGCATGATCTACCGAATCAAATGCTTTAAAGACGTCGATCGACGCCACAAAAACAGAGCGACAGGAGCGGACTGCGTCGGTGAGAGCAGTGTCCAAGATGAAGGTGTTTTCCAACATCCCATCCCGGGGGACGAACGCCCGCTGACGTTAGTCCACAGCACATGCACGCATCAGGCGTGACGCGAGAACCTTGTGAAAGGTCCGCGCCAGCACCGAGCAGAACGTAACGGAGCGAAAGTCAGCGGGGGATGTTGGTGCAGCCGTTTTGGGGAGAAGGGACGTCCGCGCGCGAAGCAGACGCTCGGGAAGGGCGCGGGCCAGGAGGAAGAGGTTCATGACTTTCACCAAGACTTCGTGCGGCAGGCGCCGCAGCTCCGCTGGAGTAAGGCCGTCCGGCCCGGCTGCCGATCCCCTGGGCGGCAAGGCAGCAGCGACCTCCTCACGTGTGACCGGCCCCCATAGGCTCTCAAGGGCGACAGGCTCCGAGTGCGGTAGGAGGCGGTCACGGATGAAGCCCACGGCGGAGATGGGCTTCTTGGTGAAGAGGTCCGCCCAGAAGTCCAGCAGACCGGGGATGTCGGGTGGCGGCTGCAGCAAGGTGCCATCCAACAGGCCACGCACGCAACGTGCACGCGACCTACGGAAGGCATCCTGCATCTACATCTACATCTACATCCATACTCCGCAAGCCACCTGACGGTGTGTGGCGGAGGGTACCTTGAGTACCTCTATCGGTTCTCCCTTCTATTCCAGTCTCGTATTGTTCGTGGAAAGAAGGATTGTCGGTATGCCTCTGTGTGGGCTCTAATCTCTCTGATTTTATCCTCATGGTCTCTTCGCGAGATATACGTAGGAGGGAGCAATATACTGCTTGACTCTTCGGTGAAGGTATGTTCTCGAAACTTTGACAAAAGCCCGTACCGAGCTACTGAGCGTCTCTCCTGCAGAGTCTTCCACTGGAGTTTATCTACATCTCCGTAACGCTTTCGCGATTACTGAATGATCCTGTAACGAAGCGCGCTGCTCTCCGTTGGATCTTCTCTATATCTTCTATCAACCCTATCTGGTACGGATCCCACACTGCTGAGCAGTATTCAAGCAGTGGGCGAACAAGCGTACTGTAACCTACTTCCTTTGTTTTCGGATTGCATTTCCTTAGGATTCTTCCAATGAATCTCAGTCTGGCATCTGCTTTACCGACGCTCAACGTTATATGATCATTCCATTTTAAATCACTCCTAATGCGTACTCCCAGATAATTTATGGTATTAACTGCTTCCAGTTGCTGACCTGCTATTTTGTAGCTAAATGATAAAGGATCTATTTTTCTGTATATTCGCAGCACATTACACTTGTCTACATTGAGATTCAATTGCCATTTCCTGCACCATGCGTCAATTCGTTGCAGATCCTCCTGCATTTCAGTACAATTTTCCATTGTTACAACCTCTCGATACACCACAGCATCATCTGCAAAAAGCCTCAGTGAACTTCCGATGTCATCCACCAGGTCATTTTTGTATATTGTGAATAGCAACGGTCCTATGACACTCCCCTGCGGCACACCTGAAATCACTCTTACTTCGGAGGACTTCTCTCCATTGAGAATGACATGCTGCGTCCTGTTATCTAGGAATTCCTCAATCCAATCACACAATTGGTCTGATAGTCCATATGCTCTTACTTTGTTCATTAAACGACTGTGGGGAACTGTATCGAACGCCTTGCGGAAGTCAAGAAACACGGCATCTACCTGTGAACCCGTGTCTATGGCCCTCTGAGTCTCGTGGACGAATAGCGCGAGCTGGGTTTCACATGACCGTCTTTTTCGAAACCCATGCTGATTCCTACAGAGTAGATTTTTAGTCTCCAGAAAAGTCATTATACTCGAACACAATACGTGTTCCAAAATTCTACAACTGATCGACGTTAGAGATATAGGTCTATAGTTCTGCACATCTGTTCGACGTCCCTTCTTGAAAACGGGTATGACCTGTGCCCTTTTCCAATCCTTTGGAACGCTACGCTCTTCTAGAGACCTACGGTACACCGCTGCAAGAAGGGGGGCAAGTTCCTTCGCGTACTCTGTGTAAAATTGAACTGGTATCCCATCAGGTCCAGAGGCCTTTCCTCTTTTGAGCGATTTTAATTGTTTCTCTATCCCTCTGTCGTCTATTTCGATATCTACCATTTTGTCATCTGTGCGACAATCTAGAGAAGGAACTACAGTGCAATCTTTCTCTGTGAAACAACTTTGGAAAAAGACATTTAGTATTTCGGCCTTTAGTCCGTCATCCTCTGTTTCAGTACCATCTCGGTCACAGAGTGTCTGGACATTTTGTTTTGATCCACCTACCGCTTTGACATAAGACCAAAATTTCTTAGGATTTTCTGCGTCCGCGCGTACTCCCAGCGGCGCCGCTTGCACTTCTGCCGCGGCGGAGCCGCTGGCGGCCGCTTGGATGGTTGGCGCGGCCGCTGCGTCCTGGTGTTCGTCCTCTCCCCCCTGGACCCGACCGACGCAAGGGCATCCGGGAGCATGCCCAGGATGACATGAGGCGGCGTGCCCCGCCCCAGACCAATGACTCGGTCCAGAGCAGAGAAACGCTGGGCGGAAGCAGGCAGCCCCGCCAGATGCTCCCAGATGGCGGCGTCAGTCGGCCCCTCCGCCGGCGGCCCGGTGGTGTCGGCCGCGAAGTCCTCAGCTGCGCCGTCGGACGGCGCAGCGCCATCGCCCACGTCAGGCAGCGGGCTCGCCGCTCCCCGGCGGGACGCCGGCTCTTCCCCCCGACCGACCTCAAGTGCCTCCATGAATTCGCGGACAAGCTGCTTGTGGGCAGCTTTCCGCCGTTGGCACTTGATTGCCTCGAGCGTTCGGTCGGGGAACATCCTGGTCAGCTCTTGGTTGACAAAGAAGAACCGTGCGTCCCTCTCAAGGAACAGTTCTGCCTCCGCTTTGGCGAGCGATAGGACTTCTTCTTCCGTCCACCTCGCGCGATGCCTCTCCGTGATGATCTCCGCGTTGGCGGCCGCTGGGTGTTGGCGGCGGCGGTGGACCCCGAGACCGTTCTTGGTGGTGAATGTGCGGTGGCACTCACTGCAGGCAAAAGAAGCTACACATGCTATCACATCTTCGTCACGGCCGGTTGGCCGGATAGGTGCTGGGGAAGCTGGGGTGGCACCTTCAGCGGAAGGGCCACCATTTCTGTTTTCTTCTGTGCTGCCCCCAACTATAAGGGATAATACGAGGGGGGGGGGGGGGGCTGGTAACCCCCCCCCCCCCAAGCCCCTGGTGCGGTCTTCCACTCTGCGAAAATCAGCGGGCCCACGTGAAGGGGAGAAGACCGCAGGAGAGGAGACGCTAAGAGGGCTAGGCCCATGTATTGCGCATCACTCTCCCTGTAGCTACAACCCAAGGAAGGCACCTCGCAGCAGCAGCACGACTACATCAAGACCGCGCTTCGAAAAGCCGAGTCCGGATGCAGCCACACCGCCGCCACTTGACCACCTTAAGAGAGTCATAGTTACGACTTCCAGAAGCTCTCCTGTGAACCCTGTAGAACTAGCGCTCCTGGAAGAAAGGATATTGCGGAGACATGGCTTAGCCACAGCCTAGGGGATGTTTCCAGAGTGACACTTTCACTCTGCAGCGGAGTGTCCGCTGATATGAAACTTTCTGGCAGAGTAATACTGTGTGCCGGACCGAGACTCGAACTCGGGACCTTTGCCTTTCGGCAAGTTTCAGTTAAAAAATAGGTTGGTCAACTGAAAATACGGTTGAGTACAATTCGTAATCATTGAAATACTAATAAAGTAATAACAAAATTCAGTTAGGGTTTTTGAACCAATTAATTTTATTTAATAGTATGTTCATTTAACAATTTGTCCTATTTATTTTGATGATTGGAGTGACTACACACATGGAAGCGAAGTTTGTTCTTAGAGAATACAAAAATTTGAGTAAGTAAATACTGTAAATCATAAAATTATGAATTAATTATAAGTTGATTAATAGATTGATAAGTGTTCATATTATCGTAGCAAGTTAACGATCAGTTTACTCATTTACTCGAAGTAACACGAGTATACCTGGACTGTGTCTCTTTCCCACTCTCGGATTTAAACGCAACGAATGATGCTTAGCGCATGCACATTCTAAAAGTGATGCTTTTGCAAGCTTTCTATGTAATTTATCTATGCATGAAATACAGAATATTCTTTTTCAAAAACTTTCTCTTCGCGTAACGTGTCTTCCAGTTACGTCTTCAACTGCTGAGCAATCCGGACTGTTGGTTGGCCCTGTATTAAGCTTGTGGACAGTGCCGTGAAACAAAACTTTTATCAGGGAAATGCTGAATTTGAAGTAATGAAAATGAATCTGATTGAATCCCAAAAGAATCTAATCGTGTACTCAGTGAACACTATTTAGCTGAAACTCAGTACTGAAGCACGTTATGAAACTTACTAACATGGAGTGTGATGTCTGACTTGAAATATGCACGAAATAAAATACTGCTTCACTCGAAAGAATGTAACTGTTTAAGATTACCTTCAGTGTTCACTGTAAATTAACCTACTTACTTAGCACAACAGCTGAAAATTCTGACTACGTATTGTTTGCTCACAAGAACGCAAAGCGAGATCTGCCCTGAAAGAAAAGTAACTTACCTCTTGTTCAGCATAAATTTTTCTTTATTTGTCAGAACAATCTGTGGCTGCATACTCACACAACAAAACATTTAAATCTTTACTGGGAATGACGGAGGAGGCTTCTACTGTGTAGAAAACCGTCAGTGAAAAATTAAATTCTGATTATTGTCAAAGAAGGCTGTACAACATAATATGGCTCCTAACAATTATGAAGTTCTCGTGTTACAAAAATTACAGGCATTTAAACCAGTTGCGTTATTAATGACATAATGGAAACAAAGAGATCAAATTAACACCAATCATGAATATTAATTATATATGGCATAAAGATTTCCTTCTGTTAGTAGTTCTGACTAACAAGCATTTCATTCTTGTGCATGCATTGTTTACCTTGAAATGTTCCTCCAAAAATCCTCTTCATCAATGCAGTTAAGAAAATATTTTTACAAGTAAGTTTTCCTTTCAAAATAAAGTATTCCAGATAATTTCTCAAAAACTCACAAATATAAGTAAGAATGCCCGAGCGGTCCACAACTGACTAGCGACCAAGCGCATCCCAGGTTAAATTAAACACAGAGTCAAAGTTCTTATCCACTACCTGTGCAGCGGCCGGCCGATGTGGCCGTGCGGTTCTTGGCGCTTCAGTCTGGAACCGCGTGACCGCTACGGTCGCAGTTTCGAATCCTGCCTCGGGCATAGATGTGTATGCTGTCCTTAGGTTAGTTAGGTTTAAGTAGTTCTAAGTTCTAGGGGACAGATGACCACAGATGTTAAGTCCCATAGTGCTCAGAGCCATTTGAACCATTTGAACCTGTGCAGCGCGCTCATGAATCTTTTTCCCAGTACAGTAAAGGTGAAATATTCACAGTGGCAGAAAACATATGAAAACCTTACACCTTTAGTCTACGTACTACGCTCTTTACAGATCGCTAACGAACGATGTCGTAAGAGAAATAGTTTACATTCGGGCTGTGCAAGCCTGGGAAAGAAAATACACGTATACTATAAAATTACCCATTCTACAACGCAACAGGGAACTCTTGGATGAACATGAAGAGTAATATTGAAACTTACTGGCAGACTGAAGCTGTTTGCCGGACCGAGAATCGAACTCGGGACCTATTGCGTTTCACGGAGAAGTGCTCTACCAAGCATTTGCTTGCGAAAGGCGAAAGGTCCCGAGTTCGAGTCTCGATCCGGCACACCGTGTTAATCTGCAATGAAGTTTCGTATCATCGCACACTCCACTGCAGAGTGAAAATTTCATTCTGGAGAATAATTTTCATTTCTTCGCAACTTCTACGGTTTGAGAGATATAAATTTATAATTTACTGTGTTTCAAAAATGCTATACACATGTTCGTGGTTAAATTTTCGGTGCTCACTTTGTCCCGTGCACTGCGTAGTAACAACGCTGAGACACCACCGAAAACTGATCATACAAGAAATGTTTTTAAACATTTGCTAATGACAGACGATACAGTAGATACTTCTGAGATGCCCGGTGAATGGTGTGGATATACAGGGAATAGGGAAAAAAAGTGTGAACACTGGTAGTAATGGGATGGTTGTGTTTGAGAGTCAATAACGTAGGTAAGGCACGTGTCGCGCTGGATTGTGCGTGTTCAGTACGGACTAGGCATCAGTGCAGGCTATTTACGAGTGGCTCTGAGCACTATGGGACTTAACTTCTAAGGTCATCAGTCCCCTAGAACTTAGAACTACTTAAACCTAACTAACCTAAGGACATCACACACATCCATGCCCGAGGCAGGATTCGAACCTGCGACCGTAGCGGTCACGCGGTTCCAGACTGAAGCGCCTAGAACCGCACGGCCACATCGGCCGGCTATTTACGAGTAGTGCACACTTCGTATTTGCATTCAGAGGTCGAGGTCTACGTGCAATGAAAGACCTAATAGAGTTCCAAAGAGGGCAGATTGTGGGTGTCCGATTGGCTGGAGCATCAGTAACCAAGTCATCCAACTTATTGAATGTTTCAAGAGCAACTGTTACAACAGTCATGATAGCCTACACAACACATGGAGAGACATCATCGTGTAAATGTAATAGCGGGCGCAAAACAAAACTAAATGACGGAGATCGTCGTACGCTAACACGAATTGTGTCAAATCAACACAAAACTACGGCGGCTCAAGTGACTGCACAGCTCAATGGCCGCCTTCGAAACTCCGTTTCTATTGATACTGTCCACCGAGAACTCCATGAAACGGGTTTTCATGGACGAGCTGCTATACCAAAACCATTAGTGGAGATAACCAACACAAATAAGCGTGCAACATGGTGTCTGGAGTATAAATCCTGGACGATTGATCGGTGGACACACGTCATATGGTCTAACGAGTCAACGTTTTCATTATTTCCAACATAGGGACTGGTTTACGTCTGGAGAACGCCAAAAGAAGCCTACAATCCTGATTGTTTGATTCCAACGGTTAAGCACGGAGGTGGAAGTGTGATGGTGTGGGCAGCCATATCATGGTGTTCTGCTGGTCCCGTCATTACTCTCAAAGGCCGTGTTACAGCTGACAATTATGTGAACATTTTAGGTGATCAGGTGCACCCCATGATTCATGCGTTGTTCCCCAACAATGATGCCGTATTTCAGGACGATAACGCACCTATTCACACAGCCAGGACAGTACAAGTGGTACGAGGAGCATGCAGCTGAACTGCAGCGTCTTCCCTGGCCAGTACAGTCCCCAGACGTAAACATTTTCAAAACCTTGTGGGCGGTATTGGAGCGCTGACTCCGGAGCAGATTTCCGCCTCCCTCGTCACTAAAGTAATTAGAAGAAATTCTGATCGAAGAGTGGCATAACATTCCACTAGAGACTATACAGTCATTATATGCCAGTATTATAAGAAGAATCGCAGCTGTATTACAGGCAAATGGGGCTCCAATCCCTTACTAATAAAGCATTCCCAAGTAAGTATAGGTGTTCACACTATTTTGTCTATCCCCTGTAGATGGGAACGTGCGTAAAAAGAAGCGTGCGTCAGCATGTTTAAGCCTATGTAGACGTACATTTCGGTATAATCACAGTTCTAAAATACAGAAACAATTATAGATTACATACACTAAACCGAAGCGGAATGGTCTGCTGCAACATTCGAACGTAGCGAGTGCATCACTATCAAGCACCCCCCCCCCCCTCCCTCCCCCCGCACCTACCCCTTGCCACCCGCCGTATACTCTACAGTTAGTGAATGATGCACGAGAAAAAAAAAAAAAAAATGACAGCAAGCTTCCGCTTGAACTCTAATAACTATGCTTTTTCCGTTATGTTCATTTCGTCAGCTATATATGGAAATAATATCTTGCGTGACTGCTTGGACCATACGCCTTCGGAAACTTAACAGTAAACATCTCCGTAATACACAACCCCATCTCTGGGGTGTCTGCCGCCTGGGACTGATAGACATACGCTCTCGCACTAAGTTAACAAACTCATGGCGAAGCGTGCAGCATTTCTTTGGATCTTCTCTTTCTCCATTATTAATACAATTGACGAACAATACTGAAGTATCGGTCAACGCCGTTTTGTTCGACACATATGAGGGTAGTCCCAAAAGTAAAGTCTCCTATTTTTTATAAGTACATAGACCTATTTATTTCTACAATCAGTTTACAGCTTGAACATTTTGCTATTTTTCGACATAATCACCATTCCTGTAGATGTACTTTTGTAGACGCTGTGGCAGTTTTTGTATGCCCATGTCATACCAGCTCGCCGCCATGCTGTTCAGAAAGTTATGAAGTTCTTCTTTTACCTCGTCGTCGGAGCTGAATCGCTTAGGACTTAGGGAACAGGTGATAGTCACTGGGTGCCAAGTCAGGACTATAGTATGGGTGGGTGTTCATGTTCCACTGAAACTGTTGCAGGAGAGCAACGGTTTGCCGAGCAATGTGTAGGCGAGCGTTGTCATGGAGAATGTGTATCCCCTTGCTGAACATTCCTCTTCTCCGGTTCTGAATTGCCCGTTTGAGTTTTTTCAGAGTCTCACAGTACCTGTCAGCGTTAATTGTGGTCCCAGTGGACATAAAGTCGACCAACGATACCCCTTTCCGATCGCAAAAAACGGTTGTCATGACTTAACCGGCAGACTGTGTTTGTTTGAATTTCCGCAGCTTTGGCGAAGAAGGATGCCGCTACTGGCGTGGTTGTTGCTTGGTCTCGGTGTAAAGTGGTATGTCCAGGTTTCGTCACCCGTGACAATTGAGTCCAGAGAGTTGTCCTGTTCGGCTACCAAATGGTGAAGAAATGAACGGGAAGCTTCAACTCGTTGGCGTGGTCCTCAGTCAGCATGCGTGGCACCCATCATGCGCACAGCTTCCGGTAGTTCAATGTTTCCGTTAAAAGTCTGTGAGCGGTGCTTCGGGAAACCTCAGGAACCAACGTGAAGAGATCATCCAGGGTGATCCGCCGATCTTCACGCATGCTTTGCTCAACCTTCAACATTGAATCAGACGAAGAAGACAGTGCACAGTGGTCAGACTTTGATTTACAGAGGTCCAATAATAAATATGTAGGATCTCCGGGTCCAAATATATTTCCCAAAGATACACATAGCGTCGAGGATATCGTCGAATTACATATTGGAAACGATCTATTTGAATATATTAGCAACGAAACAAACAAGTACTATAGTCAAAATTGCAATAGAAGAAAATTGTATAAAAATGCCAAATTTGTCGACTTTGCGGGTTCCGAACTTAGAAAATGGTTTGGCTTTCTATCCTTATGGAAGTTATAAAAAAACCAAGGATCGACGATTATTGGTCGACGAATCCGTTGATAGACACACCGATATTTCGCAAAACGATGTCCCGCAACTGATTCAGACAAATATTATCATTTTTACATTTTTCCATCAACAACAATAAACCGGATAATGCCGTCCGGCTTTTCAAAGTGCAATTCGTAATTCATTATTTTTCCAAGAGGTTTAAATAAACAAATATTTGAAACAAACAAAATTTGTATTTATTTACGTATGTATATTTTCGAAATTTCTTGAAAGTAGGGGAACAGGGTTGAGAACTGAAGAGAACTAACGATGAGATTAGTAACACTTAACAATTTATAATCCCCCGGTAATATCAAGATCGGCCGGCGACAAACCAAGTACACTCCTGGAAATTGAAATAAGAACACCGTGAATTCATTGTCCCAGGAAGGGGAAACTTTATTGACACATTCCTGGGGTCAGATACATCACATGATCACACTGACAGAACCACAGGCACATAGACACAGGCAACAGAGCATGCACAATGTCGGCACTAGTACAGTGTATATCCACCTTTCGCAGCAATGCAGGCTGCTATTCTCCCATGGAGACGATCGTAGAGATGCTGGATGTAGTCCTGTGGAACGGCTTGCCATGCCATTTCCACCTGGCGCCTCAGTTGGACCAGCGTTCGTGCTGGACGTGCAGACCGCGTGAGACGACGCTTCATCCAGTCCCAAACATGCTCAATGGGGGACAGATCCGGAGATCTTGCTGGCCAGGGTAGTTGACTTACACCTTCTAGAGCACGTTGGGTGGCACGGGATACATGCGGACGTGCATTGTGCTGTTGGAACAGCAAGTTCCCTTGCCGGTCTAGGAATGGTAGAACGATGGGTTCGATGACGGTTTGGATGTACCGTGCACTATTCAGTGTCCCCTCGACGATCACCAGTGGTGTATGGCCAGTGTAGGAGATCGCTCCCCACACCATGATGCCGGGTGTTGGCCCTGTGTGCCTCGGTCGTACGCAGTCCTGATTGTGGCGCTCACCTGCACGGCGCCAAACACGCATACGACCATCATTGGCACCAAGGCAGAAGCGACTCTCATCGCTGAAGACGACACGTCTCCATTCGTCCCTCCATTCACGCCTGTCGCGACACCACTGGAGGCGGGCTGCACGATGTTGGGGCGTGAGCGGAAGACGGCCTAACGGTGTGCGGGACCGTAGCCCAGCTTCATGGAGACGGTTGCGAATGGTCCTCGCCGATACCCCAGGAGCAACAGTGTCCCTAATTTGCTGGGAAGTGGCGGTGCGGTCCCCTACGGCACTGCGTAGGATCCTACGGTCTTGGCGTGCATCCGTGCGTCGCTGCGGTCCGGTCCCAGATCGACGGGCACGTGCACCTTCCGCCGACCACTGGCGACAACATCGATGTACTGTGGAGACCTCACGCCCCACGTGTTGAGCAATTCGGCGGTACGTCCACCCGGCCTCCCGCATGCCCACTATACGCCCTCGCTCAAAGTCCGTCAACTGCACATACGGTTCACGTCCACGCTGTCGCGTCATGCTACCAGTGTTAAAGACTGCGATGGAGCTCCGTATGCTACGGCAAACTGGCTGACACTGACGGCGGCGGTGCACAAATGCTGCGCAGCTAGCGCCATTCGACGGCCAACACCGCGGTTCCTAGTGTGTCCGCTGTGCCGTGCGTGTGATCATTGCTTGTACAGCCCTCTCGCAGTGTCCGGAGCAAGTATGGTGGGTCTGACACACCGGTGTCAATGTGTTCTTTTTTCCATTTCCAGGAGTGTAATCCGAATTAGCGCTGCTGGCGCCAAGCGAATCAATTTGCACGAGACGTGTGGACGGCAAAGTGTTAAAATAACAGACTACAGCATTTTCTTGTGCCTTGAGCAGCTCCGGCTAGTTGAAAGAATCAGGACAACTTGGACATCCACGCAGATTTAATATTATCCGTTACGAACGTGAGGTAACGGTTGCTAAGTTTTTACAACTGTAATCTGTAGCATTCAACCGCATTTCTGCCCTACACACAGCTCAACAGTGCGTTCGAGAGACAATTCTCTGATCAGGTTAACTTCAAGAGCTAAGTCTTACAACATGATAGAGCATTGTCTCTCGAAACGCGTTGCTGAGCTGTGTGTAGGACAGAAATACGATTGAATGCTACCACTTATTACTGTACTCTCAAAGATGTTTCGTTGTCTGTAGATTTCAGCTTAGGTGTTGGTGGAGTATATGCAAACGAAGAAAGTCTAAGAAAATGAGCAGCACCTGTACACGGATGTAACGTGTCTGTAACAGACAGAACACATGAGATTCATTTACTATTTAAGTGTCAATGCAACACTTGTGTGCTGTACATGTTAAAGAAAAGTGTTATAACACTATGTCATAAAACACACTGAAAGTTATTTGCAGTAACTTACATTGCAATATTAAAACTGTGTCGTCAAATAACGTAAAGCCCGTCCTGTGTCACGAAAATTAAGACACAAACTATAAAGTAATCTAACCGTTAGTGTTCATACATAAATACTTGATTACGTTTCATTTGTAATGTCTTACTTGCCGTCACTAGTACAGTACGGTATACTATCAACAGTGCAACATACTATCCCAGTCGCCAGGATGCACTTCTTCAACTATATTATCCCCCCTCCCTTTTACTCCGCCCTCCAACCAATAAAATCACAAGTTTCTATTTTTGAAAACGTATGATAATGCTTAACAATAAGAAATTATATTTTACAAGGTACTATTCTGAAGCTCAGGTTTTTAAAACATAAGTTCTTATAATTACAACACGAAAACCACAAGGTTTAATATAAACAACAGGTGTTATCGTCTGTTTCTGTAGCACTGTCACTTTGTTCCGTAGTTCTGCTCATTCACATTGGCACGAGTCGGTGGTTTTCCTGACTATGACGTCATGTTTTCAACTGTTGCCAGCTGCAACGTTCAAACAGTTACCGATATGTACCGACCACAATTTTGGAACGTAGCTCAACTTATCTTCGGTATACTGTATACACTCACTCACTCACACACACACACACACACACACACACACACGCACACGCACACGCACACACACACACACACTCCTTCTCTTCCCATCAAGCTGGTCAGCCATTTCAAGAGACTACACATTTCTGAAATTGTTTCAGTAATTATTGGACGTATTTTAAATCAGTCTTTAGAGCTACAGAAAAATGCGTATTTTGTCACCAAATGCGTTTCGTTTTATTGAAATAAAGCATTATTAGTGATCTGTGAAACTTTTTTACGATCTGGCCCGCTTTCTGCATCTGAAAACAGTTCACTACATTAGATGTTGAAGCTACTTACTATATATTATGCCCGATTTTTCTTCACATCAGGAAACGGTAGTTTTTGTAGCACTTTGGTCCACAGCTGGAATACTGTCTAGAAATATTTCAATCATCTCTTTGTATGCCCTATTTTTTACATTCTTGTTTCTGTAATATCCATGGGTGTTTCCCGGTACAGTTGTATAAGTTTTTCAAAGTGGTCATTTTTACTATACTTGTAGCAACTAATACTTGCTGTAACGTGAACACCACACATTCATCAACGGCTAATTTCGAGTATCACCTATATTACTCTTCTTGCGATGTCAAAATTTGCTTCTGTTGTCAGAACAAAGCGAATTTTAGACAGTGCCATCTCGCGACTCGTAATGAAGTTGCGAATGCGCCATAATTCTGAAATAGTGGTTTATTAAACAAGTAACTGGGGACAAAGCAGGTACAAAGCTTATGAAAGAGTACATTCTCGGTATAAATATAAACGTGTAATTTCTTTACTTCCCTTGTTTCAAAGCGACACCAATCCTCGTTTCACCACCCACCGCAAAAAATTATATTATTCCATTGCAGAAGTCTGCTATTACGCGTATATCGCGGTAGATAAGAAAATTCCGCTTGTCTACCATACGGCAAAATACTCTTCTGTCATTTGCCAGCACCTCATTTTGATATCTCAAACTGTTTCTGATGTATGAGTATTTCATTTTAGTTATAATGCTGGAGCGTGCAATCGCAGATGAGTGTGATACATAACATCAATTTTCTCGAACCCGATGATAGATAGAGATCTCCTCCCACGTCTAAAGAAAAATTCAATATGTTAGCTAAATTCAATAGGAAGCAATTATACGGTCTAATACAATGAGGTGACAAAAGTGATATGCACATATACAGATGGTGGCAGTATCGTGTATTAAAGGAGCAGTGCTTGTACAGGTATCCGACGTGATTATGGCGGCACGAAGCGTATTAAACAGACTTTGAACGCAGATGCTATCTGGAGCCAGGCGCATGGGAAATTCCATTTTGGAAATCGTTAGGGAATTGAGTATACCAAGATCCACAGTGTCAAGAGCGTGCCGAGAATAACAAATTTCAGGTATTACCTCTCACTACGGACAGCGCAGTGGCCGACGGCCTTAACGACCGAGAGACGTAGCATATGCGTGGACTTATCAGTCATAATAGACAAGCAGCACTGCGTAAAATAACCCCAGAAATCAATGTCGGACGTACGACAAACGTATGCGATAGGACATTACGGCGAAACGTGACGTTAATGGGCTATGGCAGCAGACGACCGACTCAAGTGCCTTCGCTAACAGTACGGCATGGCCCGAAGCGCCTCACCTGGGCTTGTGACCGTATCGGTTCGACCCTAGACGACTCTACGGACTGGTCAGATGAGTCCCGATTTCAGTTCGTAAGAGCTGACAGTGGGGTTCGAGTGTAGCGCAGACACCACGAAGCCGTAACCCGTCAATAAGACACTGTTAAATCTGGTTTTATTTATTTATTTATTGTTCCGTGGGACCAAATTAAGGAGAAGTCTCCATGGTCATGGAACAAGTCAATACATGAAATTATAACACTATATTAGAAACAGATAAAATGAAATATAAAAAAACATATTCAGGTGACAAGTAAGTTTAAATAAAGAAAATCAACAATGTAACACTGGAATTTCCTTAATTTTTTAGATCTTCCAGGAGCTCCTCGACAGAATAGACGGAGTGAGCCATCAGGAAACTCTTCAGTTTAGACTTAAAAGAATTTGGGCTACTGCCAAGATTTTTGAGTTCTTGTGGTAGCTTATTGAAAATGGATGCAGCAGAATACTGCACTCCTTTCTGCACAAGAGTCAAGGAAGTGCATTCCACATGCAGATTGGATTTCTGCCTAGTATTAACTGAGTGAAAGCTGCTAACTCTTGGGAATAGGCTAATATTGCAAACAACAAACGACATTAAAGAAAATATATACTGTGAGGGCAATGTCAGAATTCCCAGACTATTGAATAGGGGTCGACAAGACGTTCTCGAACTTACACCATATATATCTCGAACAGCCCGTTTTTGAGCCAAAAATACCCTTTTTGAATCAGAAGAATTACCCCAAAAAATAATACCATACGACATAGCCGGCCGCGGTGGCCGTGCGGTTCTAGGCGCTCCAGTCCGGAGCCGCGCTGCTGCTGCGGTCGCAGGTTCGAATCCTGCCTCGGGCATGGGTGTGTGTGATGTCCTTAGGTTAGTTAGGTTTAAGTAGTTCTAAGTTCTAGGGGACTGATGACCACAGCAGTTGAGTCCCATAGTGCTCAGAGCCATTTGAACCATACGACATAAGCGTATGAAAATATGCGAAGTAGACTACTTTTCGTGTTGAAGTGTCACTTACTTCAGATACTGTTCTAATGGTAAATAAAGCAGCATTTAGTTTCTGAACAAGATCCTGGACATGGGCTTTCCACAACAGCTTACTATCTATTCGAACGCCTAGGAACTTGAGCTGTTCCGTCTCGCTTATAATATGCCCATTCTGTCTGATCAAAATATCGGTTCTTGTTGAATTGTGAGTTAGAAACTGTAAAAACTGAGTCTTACTGTGATTTAACATTAAATTATTTTCCACAAGCCACGAACTTATTTCATGAACTACATTATTTGTTACTGTTTCAATATTACACACAAGATCCTTCACTACCAAGCTGGTGTCATCAGCAAACAGAAATATTTTTGAATCACCTGTACTATTAGAAGGCATATCATTTATATAAATAAGAAACAGCAAGGCCCCAGCACCGACCCTTGGGGAACGCCCCACTTAACAGTGCCCCATTGGGACTGAACATCACTACCACTCTCAATATTGCGGAGAATTACCTTCTGCTTTCTGTTCTTAAAGTAAGAGGCGAACCAATTGTAAGCTACTCCCCTTACTCCATAATGGTCCAACTTCTGCAGTAATATTTTGTGGTCAACACAGTCAAAAGCCTTCGTTAAATCAAAGAAAACTCCTAGCGTTCGCAACCTTTTATTTAATCCGTCCAAAACCTCACAGAGAAAAGAGAATATAGCATTTTCAGTTGTTAACCATTTCTAAAACCAAACTGAATATTTGACAGCAAATTATGTGAATTTAGATGCTCCAGTAACCTTGTATATACAACCTTCTCGATAACTTTAGCAAACACCGATGGCATAGAAATAGGTCTATAATTGTCAATATTATCCCTGTCTCCCTTTTTATAAAGTGGCTTCACTACCGAGTACTTTAATCGGTCAGGAAACCGATGGTTCCATAATGGTGTGGGCTGTGTTTATATACACTCATGCTCATAAATTAAGGATAATGCTGATACATAATGAAACAACGCTCTGGTGGGCGGTTTGTGGATTTAAATCACCTCGGGGTTTGAGCATGCTGTGCGTTTGAACTGCGGTCGTCGCACGGTGGCGCTGGCAGCAGTCCACATACGCAGAGGTGTGTTGGTGCATGTCAGAGCACGGTGCAACTAGTTAAGTGTGCAGACGTTTTCAGACGTGCTAATGGTGACCGTGTGTTGAAAATGGCTCAAGAACACATATTGATGACGTTATAAGGGGACCAGGGCGACTAGAGGCTGGTCAAACACAGCAGGTCGTAGCACGGGCCCTCCGTGTGCCACAAAGTGTGATCTCAAGATTATGGCAAGGATTCCAGCAGACAGGAAACGTGTCCATGCCCTACAGTACGGGACGTCCACAGTGTACAACACCACAAGAAGACCGCTATCTCACCATCAGTGCCCACAGACGGCCACGGAGTATTGCAGGTAGCCTTGCTCGGGACCTTATCGCAGCCACTGTAACAGTTGTTGTTGTGTCTAGACAAGACAGCCTAGACACAATGAGAGGAAGCCGAAAGGCACGCGCTTAAACTCACGCAGGCTGGCGTGAGGTCTGAAACAGGATACGTAATGAATGCTATAAAGAAAAGTACGTAGCTTCTGGAATACTTAACTTTAATCCACATTTGTAGAACATCGCTCTTGATGATACATTAATAGAATCTCAATATAAATTGAATACGGCGCCTTGCTAGGTCGTAGCAAATATAGCTGAAGGCAATGCTAACTATCGTCTCGGCAAATGAGAGCGTAGTGGTCAGTGAACCGTTCCTTGCAAAGTCGGCTGTACAACTGGGGCGAGTCCTAGTACGTCTCTAGACCTGCCGTGTGGCGGCGCTCGGTCTGCAATTACTGACAGTGGCGACACGCGGGTCCGACGTATACTAGCGGACCGCGGCCGATTTAAAAGCTACCACCTAGCAAGTGTGGTGTCTGGCGGTGACACCACAGTTGTCTACAGACACACAGTCTACAGACGACTGAACAGACATAGTTTATTCACCTGGAGACCTGCAAGGTGCAATCCACTGACCCCTGGTCACAGGAGAGCCCGTAAAGCCTAGTGTCAAGAACACAGTACATGGTCATTGGAACAGTGGTCCCAGGTTATGTTCACAGACGAGTCCAGATTTAGTCTGAACAGTGATTCTCGCCGGGTTTTCATCTGGCGTGAACCAGGAACCAGATACCAGCCCCTTAATGCCCTTGAAAGGGTCGCGCGGGATTATCCGAGCGGTCTTAGGCGTTGCAGTCATGGACTGTGCGGCTGGTCCCGGCGGAGGTTCGAGTTCTCCCTCGGGCATGGGTCTATGTGTTTGTCCTTAGGATAATTTAGGTTAATTAGTGTGTAAGCTTAGGGACTGATGACCCTGGCAGTTAAGTCCCATAAGATTTAACACACATTTGAACGTATTTTTTCCTTAAAGGGACTTGTATGGAGGTCGTAGTTTGATGGTGTGGGGTGGGATTATAATTGGTGCACGTACACCCCTGCATGACTTTGACAGAGGAACTGTAACAGGTCAGGTGCACTGGGACGTCATTTTGCACCAGTATGTCCGTCTTTTCAGGGGTGTAGTGGGTCCCACCTTCCTCCTGATGGATTATAACGCACGGCCCCACCGAGCTGCCATCGTGGAGGAGTACCATGAAACAGAAGATATCAGCGAATGGAGTGGCCTGTCTGTTCTCCAGACCTAAACCCCATCGAGCACGTCTCGGATGCTCTCGGTCGACGTATCGCTGCACGTCTTCAAACCCCTAGAACACTTCAGGAGCTCCGACAGGCACTGATGCAAGAATGGGAGGCTATACCCCAGCAGGTGCTCGACCACCTGATCCAGAGTTTGCCAACCCGTTGTGCGGCCTGTGTACGTGTGCATGGTGATTATATCCCATATTGCAGTACATGGAGAGGAAACAGTGGCGTTTTGTAGCACAAGTGTTTCGGGACGGTTTTCTCAACTTATCACCAATACTGTGAACTTACAGATTTGTGTCGTGTGTGTTCCCTATGTGCCTATGCTATTGGCTCCAGTTTTGTATAGTGCCACGTTGTGTGGCACCACATTCTGCAATTATCCTTAATTTATGAGCATTTATGAGCAGGACTGAGTCCTCTGGTCAACCTGAACCAGTCGTTGACTGGAAATGGTTATATTTGGATACTTGGAGACCCTATGCAGACATTCATGGTCGTCATGTTTCCAAACAACGATGGAATTTTTATGGATGACAGTGCGCCACGTCACTGGGCCACAGCTGTCCTTGAGTGGTTTGAAGAACATTCTGGACAATGCGAGCGAATGATTTGGCCACCCAGATCGCCTGATGTGAATCCCATCGAACATTTATGGGACATAATCGTGAGGTCAGCTCATGCACAAAATCCGATACCAGCAAGACTTTCACAATGTCGGACGGCTGTAGAGGCAACATGGGTCAATATTTATGCAGGGGACTTCCAACGACTTGTTGAGTCCATGCAACGCCGAAAAATGGTTCAAATGCTCTAAGTACTTATGGACTTAACATCTGAGGTCATCAGTCCCCTAGAACTTAGAACTACTTAAACCTAAGGTCATCACACACATCCATTCCCGAGGCAGGATTCGAACCTGCGACCGTAGCAGCAGCGCAGTTCCGGACTGAAGCGCCTAGAACCGCTCGGCCACACGGCCGGCTGCAACGTCGAGCTGGCGGCACTACGTGGGGCAAAAGCAGGTGCGACACGATATTAGGAGGTATCCCATGATTTTTGTCACCTCAGTTTATGCATCAAACGCAAGTTCGTAGCGACCTTTCGAATTTTACGCAGTGTGTTAATGATATGGGAAATATCACAGTAACCATGAGCATAAGTGAAATGATAAGCACTTCATCGTGAAACTGACATATAGCGCTACAACTGACGTGAAATTTTTTTTCTACCGAACAGTTTCTTTCAAAATCGTTTGAGAAGATTGAGGGGTAGCCGACGTGAGCGCGTCGTTATGCTGTAGGTGCGCGCCGGCCACCTGCTCGCCGAAAACTGACTGACTTGGCTGAACGATGCCCATCATTAAAACCGTCCGTGTATGTACTTGCTGACATGCCGGATCGGCAGTTCCCAGGACTGGAGGTAGCAGTCTGAAGGTCGTTCTCCACTAACGCACTGGCGATGCCTGTGGGTATTTAAGAATCAGCCTAGAATATCCGTGGCCCGTCGTGGAAATCCGCTTGTGTATGGCCAGCTAATTATCACGTTCACTAGGGCCCGTGCAGCAGCAAATCATACAGGGTATATTTGAAACGGCAATAAAAACTAAACGAGCAGCGATAGAAATACACCGTTTGTTGCAATATGCTTGGGACAACAGTACATTTTCAGTCAGACAAACTTTCGAAATTACAGTAGTTACAATTTTCAACAACAGATGGCGCTGCGGTCAGGGAAACTCTATAGTACGATATTTTCCGCATATCCACCATGCGTAGCAATAATATGGCGTAGTCTCTGAATGAAATTACCCGAAACCTTTGACAACGTGTCTGGCGGAATGGCTTCACATGCAGATGAGATGTACTGCTTCGGCTGTTCAATTGTTTCTGGATTCTGGCGGTACACCTGGTCTTTCAAGTGTCCCCACAGAAAGAAGTCACAGGGGTTCATGTCTGGCGAATAGGGAGGCCAATCCACGCCGCCTCCTGTATGTTTCGGATAGCCCAAAGCAATCACACGATCATCGAAATATTCATTCAGGAAATTAAAGACGTCGGCCGTGCGATGTGGCCGGGCACCATCTTGCATAAACCACGAGGTGTTCGCAGTGTCGTCTAAGGCAGTTTGTACCGCCACAAATTCACGAAGAATGTCCAGATAGCGTGATGCAGTAATCGTTTCGGATCTGAAAAATGGGCCAATGATTCCTTTGGAAGAAATGGCGGC